>NC_080669.1:74121876-74354727 GCF_027579445.1 Ammospiza nelsoni | reverse complement strand
GCTGCAATTCATCCATGGAGAGCACTGCAGGGATACAGCAGAAACGCTGCTCTTCTTCCAAGACAGCATCGCCCAAGCACTCACCGGAATATTCCTCAGGCATAGCGAGTTTGCTGGTGTCCCGTATTACTTCTCTTTCTTCATCTGAGCTTGGCTCACTGTTATTTTCTTCCACAGGGAGGGTCTCTGGCAAAGTCTCAGAATCTGTCTCTTCATAAAAAAACATTGGACACTTTAACCAGAAGCCACTGCCCCTTACCACAAGCATGGTGCCATGGCCTGGGAATTCTGGCAGGTGGCAGTGAGGAGCCTGCTGTGCCCAAAGACAAGAGGAATCCATAGCCGAGTTTTCTGCCATGCAACATGAAATGCAGACCACCCAAGACTTAATCAACCAAATGACCCAGAGAAAGAATGCCTTCTGGCTCATACTCATACTTGAGGTCCAGCTTCAACCCATCCCTGAGCCTGAGGTTTGGCAGGGGCAGCCAAGACTGCGTGGGATATCATTTTTGCCTTAGTGCTGTGCTGAGTGTTAGATGAAAACAAATTCAGCAGAGGTCTTTTGCCAACATCTGGCTGCCAATGTCTGCACACAGCAGCTCTGGCCAGTAATGGTACATCTGCAGCAGCAGCTGGAGATGCTCCTGGCAATCATCTGGAAGCACAGCTGTGAGCAAATGCCATGCTGGACCTTTTCTATGGCTCATTCCAGGAGCTGTGAAATGGGGTGTCCCTGCAGCAAGACTCTGACTGAACACTTCTGGTTATCCAGGATTCAGAACATCCCTAGCGGAATGAAAAGCTTTGCATCCCAGGCTGCAGGCTTAACAGAATGGGATGTACCAACCAGATGGGGCTTCATCCATGGCTGTCAGGAGCTCCTCTGCTCCTGACCGGGGAGGGAATCCTTCAGGGAATCCTCCAGGAAATCCTCCATGGAATCCTTCAGGAACCGTGTCATGATTCTTCCCTAAGTTAGATTTATAAAAGAATGTTACACCTAGGAATGTGTATTTCTCATGAATAACATGGGGAAAAGGAGTGCTCATGCTTGTGAAGGCACTAGAGACTGATTACTCACACTTGACGTACCAGCTTGGAATCAGCACGGTATCTGCCTCCAGCTCAGGGGCTGAAAGAGCACTCTCTGTGTCCACAACTACAGAACACACACAAGAAGTTAGCATCACATTTACTTCTCTCATGGTCACACCTCAAGGCCTGCATGTGGAAGGTGCTGACAGGGCACACACAGGTGGTTCTGTATTCTCACAGCTGCACAGGGGTCTGGCTGCCCTTGGGACACTGAGCCGGCAGCTCTCACATGAACTGAAAAGCCATGGCGTGCCCACAAAACCTGTGGCTAGGTCAGCCCTGGAGCCAGGCCCCAGGAGGGTGGATTACCAGAGGTGAGCGATGGACAACCAGAGCTGAGTGACGTATAACTGGCTGCCCGTGATGAATAACCAGTGGTAGCCATGGAGAACCGGTGCTGAGGTTCTGGGCCTGAACTGCCCCTTCCTACCTCCTTGCTCTTTAGAACCCTGTGCCCATGCTGCACCCTAAAGCAGCTGCAGCCCCTCACTCCTGCCCTGGTGTGTCTGCCCCAGTGCCCACAGCGTGGTGGCCTCCTGGCTCAGCCAGCCCTAGTCCTGGCCCCGCTGCTGCCAGCCAGGCCTATGAGCTGGGCCCTGTCTGCCTACCTGCTCCCTGCCCAGCCGTTGGAGCACTCTGGGCATTCTGGGCTTGTAGGGCCAGGAGAAAGAGGAGCAGGAGGCACTGCCTCAGGGCCATGATCCCCCCTGCTGACAACATTCTGCTGCTGCCACTGCTGCTGCTGCCAAGAGCCCCCGTGGAATCACCAGGCTCGCTCTGGCACAGCGAGTGGCCCGGGACACTCTCCCGTCCCTCGGCAGGCCGGGAGAGTGGTTAAGGCTGTCACCTTGCACAGGCGAGGCTCTGCGCAACGAAAGGTAGAAAAAAGAATGGGCTGCTGTTGAGGGTTTAGTCAGGGTTTATTGAGGAAGTGCAGCAAATGGATCCACAACCCAGGGGATCCAGTGAACTGCAAACCCTGAACTGGGGTGTGCAATGTGCTGTAAAGGCGGAAGGGAACAGGGGAGGGGCTCACCCACCCGCCAGTGGGGTTACAGGAGGGCATGGGGAGCAGGAAAACAGGCATTTAGGAAAACCAATGCGGGCAATTCAGGGGAGAGGCCTCGGGGCCTGAACCTATCACTTGATGGCCTTGGTAGAAGTTTCTACAGGGAGGGGATGGGCCGTCGAGTAATGGACTGGACACCAGGAGGGGAGGGGTTGAAGGAGTGACACAGCAATTTTTAGGGAACAGGGGGAGGAGGCAGAGTGATTGACAATGAAGAGGAGGGAGGAGGCAACAGGGGCAGAACCATTTTAACCGTAAAAATGGGACAAACTAAGGCATAACAGTGCAACTAAAACATACAAAGCCACAATACAACACTGCAGTGTTTCCCAGAGCACTGAACAACACGGTGGGGCTCTGGAACCTCACACGATACAGAACCCTCAGATCTCATGTCAAAGTGGTGTCTCTGAACTCCCCAATGTATGCCCACTTTGCCTGTGAATTCCTGGACCTCCCCTCTATTGAATTTCCTTTTCTGCACAGGAATGGAAGGAGCAAAACAGAGAAGGTTCGATGTATTCTGGGAGGTAGCACTGTGCATGGGAATGCAGAGGCACTAATGCCTTACTCCTCAGAAACCCTATCAGAAGCCCTCCATGAAGGCTGTTTTAAAAACCCAGATGCAAGTGTCCTTCTTTGGTAGTATTTATGTCTGACAGCCTTCTGGCAAGAAACCTGCTTTTCCCATTTCTTCTGCTACAGTTTCATCACCTTTGATGATGAAAGCACTGCTTCCATTCTCCACTGTCACGCCAACATGGGTGTGCAGTGCTCACGCTTCTCCCAAGTGAGCCTGGTTAATTCCCTTGCCACTTCCAATCCCACTTCAAGCTCACTAAAGGAGCCCCACTAAATCCTGAGCCAAGATCCTTTTTCCCTTTGAGGCAGATGTAGGCCATGTGCACCATCAAGCCTGGTGTCCTGTAGAGTAAGCCATGGTCAAAGGCCCACATTCCTACTGCAAACATCAGGGTGCCAGGGATTCACTTCTAGAACCTTCCTGTGTCTGGGTCACTGCAAGTGGGACAAGTAAATTCCACATGCACCCCAGATCCCTCAAGCTGTCATGCAGAGCCTCCTGTGACCAATATCACGTTCCTTCCCCTCTGTATCTCACACAGCCAGCCATCATCTTTCTGCTCCTTGATCCTCTTTGTGCTCACTGGGGAGGGACTGCCACATCCCCCATGACCTAAGTCACCATATCAGGTCTCCTTGATGTGCTCAGCACTGGACATCCCTCCTTCCCAGAACATCTTCCCTCTCTGCCCAGACCTTCCTGATTCAGGGCAGCATCCCAAATGAGCTCCTAGACAAGTCTTTGCATGTCACTCCTCACCAGCATGTCCTTATTCTGGTGCAGGAAAGCCTTGTTCATGGGCGCTACTGTGAAAGCAGGCTGAGGCGGGCACAAACAGGTCCTGCACTGCAGTGCAAGTTTCTCAGAGCTCCTGTCACAGCCCCAGCCCTTCTCTCAGCTCTGCGCATTGTACCCCAACAGAAACGAACTTACAGCTTTTAGAAATCAATTTCTTTATCAAAATCAGAGAAAAAAGCTTTGTCTGCTAATACAAGGTATCACTATCATCATCACAAAAAGTATCCCTACCACTAAGAATATCGTATCTCTTATCAGTAAAATCAGCACGGTCCTCTAATATTAGGTGTCATTATTAGAAGCACTATCACGAAAAGAATCACTAGCTATCACTATCACTATCTATCACTATCACTATCACTAAAAGCATCACTATCACTATCACTCTCACTATTACTATCCCTATCACTGCCACTGTCACTATCTATCACTATCACTGAAGAGTTCCTATTACTAGAACTATCTATCACTACCACTAAAAGAATCACTGCCACTCTCACTATCAGTATCCCTGTCACTACCTCTACCACTATCACTATCTATCACTTATCACTATCACTAATCTTCATCTTGGAACATAAAGTATTCCTCCTGGTACTGGTTACAGGGGCACCAGGAGGCTGTGGGCTGAGGAGACTCCAGGGAAATCCAGTAGTCCCGTGAAGTAGCCCCCTCAGCCAGAGCACAGTAGGGACACGTGGTCTGAGGTGACGGGTCTGCGCGCATGTTCTTGTATCGCTGGGTCAGCTCTGCTGCAAAGATCTGAGGAAACAGACGGCAGCTGTCCCTGAACCTGTTGGCTTGGGGTCCCATGCCGCTTCCTGGACCTTCTCCTGACTCTGTTTCATCTCTAAGCAGGCCACGGCTTTCCCAGGAAGAGTCCCAGCCCTGTCCTGATGCCTCTTTGTCTTCCTGGGCCCTCCTGTAGAAACAGATTTCCAAGAAGACTCCTCATAGATAGGAATTTGGAGCACAGTTAACTGCACTGCAGCGATTACCACAGAACTGCCTGGGCACTCCAGCATGGTGCAATCACTTCATTGCCAATGGCAGCAATGAATAACTCGCATGTCTCTCTTGGGCAGCTGACACATGACGATGTACCCAACTACTGCTGCAAGCAGAATCACAGCCGAGACTGGAAGTGATGCTAGGAGGTACTTCTTGCTGAATTCCCACTGTCCAAAAGTCTCAACTTTTTGCCCAGCAGGTGATCCTAGCAGGAGAAAAGACAATGTGAGAGACAATGTTTGCACTCTGCACTAGGCATAATTCCACAGTCTGCTTCACATGCCTGAAGATTATTTTGTTCAGAGATTTCTTCCTCTGGCTCTGGTGTCTCAGCATCAGGGACCAAGAGAAGAGGTTCTCATGGGGAAGAGCCCAGTGTGTGCCAGGGAGCAGCACTGCCCCTGTCTTTTCCTCTGGGCTGCAGGCCAGGCCTGTGTGCTGGGCAGCTGCAATTCATCCATGGAGAGCACTGCAGGGATACAGCAGAAATGCTGCTCTTCTTCCAAGACAGCATCGCCCAAGCACTCACCGGAATATTCCTCAGGCATAGCGAGTTTGCTGGTGTCCCGTATTACTTCTCTTTCTTCATCTGAGCTTGGCTCACTGTTATTTTCTTCCACAGGGAGGGTCTCTGGCAAAGTCTCAGAATCTGTCTCTTCATAAAAAAACATTGGACACTTTAACCAGAAGCCACTGCCCCTTACCACAAGCATGGTGCCATGGCCTGGGAATTCTGGCAGGTGGCAGTGAGGAGCCTGCTGTGCCCAAAGACAAGAGGAATCCATAGCCGAGTTTTCTGCCATGCAACATGAAATGCAGACCACCCAAGACTTAATCAACCAAATGACCCAGAGAAAGAATGCCTTCTGGCTCATACTCATACTTGAGGTCCAGCTTCAACCCATCCCTGAGCCTGAGGTTTGGCAGGGGCAGCCAAGACTGCGTGGGATATCATTTTTGCCTTAGTGCTGTGCTGAGTGTTAGATGAAAACAAATTCAGCAGAGGTCTTTTGCCAACATCTGGCTGCCAATGTCTGCACACAGCAGCTCTGGCCAGTAATGGTACATCTGCAGCAGCAGCTGGAGATGCTCCTGGCAATCATCTGGAAGCACAGCTGTGAGCAAATGCCATGCTGGACCTTTTCTATGGCTCATTCCAGGAGCTGTGAAATGGGGTGTCCCTGCAGCAAGACTCTGACTGAACACTTCTGGTTATCCAGGATTCAGAACATCCCTAGCAGAATGAAAAGCTTTGCATCCCAGGCTGCAGGCTTAACAGAATGGGATGTACCAACCAGATGGGGCTTCATCCATGGCTGTCAGGAGCTCCTCTGCTCCTGACAGGGGAGGGAATCCTTCAGGGAATCCTCCAGGAAATCCTCCAGGGAATCCTTCAGGAACCGTGTCATGATTCTTCCCTAAGTTAGATTTATAAAAGAATGTTACACCTAGGAATGTGTATTTCTCATGAATAACATGGGGAAAAGGAGTGCTCATGCTTGTGAAGGCACTAGAGACTGATTACTCACACTTGACGTACCAGCTTGGAATCAGCACGGTATCTGCCTCCAGCTCAGGGGCTGAAAGAGCACTCTCTGTGTCCACAACTACAGAACACACACAAGAAGTTAGCATCACATTTACTTCTCTCATGGTCACACCTCAAGGCCTGCATGTGGAAGGTGCTGACAGGGCACACACAGGTGGGGCTGTATTCTCACAGCTGCACAGGGGTCTGGCTGCCCTTGGGACACTGAGCCGGCAGCTCTCACATGAACTGAAAAGCCATGGCGTGCCCACAAAACCTGTGGCTAGGTCAGCCCTGGAGCCAGGCCCCAGGAGGGTGGATTACCAGAGGTGAGCGATGGACAACCAGAGCTGAGTGACGTATAACTGGCTGCCCGTGATGAATAACCAGTGGTAGCCATGGAGAACCTGTGCTGAGGTTCTGGGCCTGAACTGCCCCTTCCTACCTCCTTGCTCTTTAGAACCCTGTGCCCATGCTGCACCCTAAAGCAGCTGCAGCCCCTCACTCCTGCCCTGGTGTGTCTGCCCCAGTGCCCACAGCGTGGTGGCCTCCTGGCTCAGCCAGCCCTAGTCCTGGCCCCGCTGCTGCCAGCCAGGCCTATGAGCTGGGCCCTGTCTGCCTACCTGCTCCCTGCCCAGCCGTTGGAGCACTCTGGGCATTCTGGGCTTGTAGGGCCAGGAGAAAGAGGAGCAGGAGGCACTGCCTCAGGGCCATGATCCCCCCTGCTGACAACATTCTGCTGCTGCCACTGCTGCTGCTGCCAAGAGCCCCCGTGGAATCACCAGGCTCGCTCTGGCACAGCGAGTGGCCCGGGACACTCTCCCGTCCCTCGGCAGGCCGGGAGAGTGGTTAAGGCTGTCACCTTGCACAGGCGAGGCTCTGCGCAACGAAAGGTAGAAAAAAGAATGGGCTGCTGTTGAGGGTTTAGTCAGGGTTTATTGAGGAAGTGCAGCAAATGGATCCACAACCCAGGGGATCCAGTGAACTGCAAACCCTGAACTGGGGTGTGCAATGTGCTGTAAAGGCGGAAGGGAACAGGGGAGGGGCTCACCCACCCGCCAGTGGGGTTACAGGAGGGCATGGGGAGCAGGAAAACAGGCATTTAGGAAAACCAATGCGGGCAATTCAGGGGAGAGGCCTCGGGGCCTGAACCTATCACTTGATGGCCTTGGTAGAAGTTTCTACAGGGAGGGGATGGGCCGTCGAGTAATGGACTGGACACCAGGAGGGGAGGGGTTGAAGGAGTGACACAGCAATTTTTAGGGAACAGGGGGAGGAGGCAGAGTGATTGACAATGAAGAGGAGGGAGGAGGCAACAGGGGCAGAACCATTTTAACCGTAAAAATGGGACAAACTAAGGCATAACAGTGCAACTAAAACATACAAAGCCACAATACAACACTGCAGTGTTTCCCAGAGCACTGAACAACACGGTGGGGCTCTGGAACCTCACACGATACAGAACCCTCAGATCTCATGTCAAAGTGGTGTCTCTGAACTCCCCAATGTATGCCCACTTTGCCTGTGAATTCCTGGACCTCCCCTCTATTGAATTTCCTTTTCTGCACAGGAATGGAAGGAGCAAAACAGAGAAGGTTCGATGTATTCTGGGAGGTAGCACTGTGCATGGGAATGCAGAGGCACTAATGCCTTACTCCTCAGAAACCCTATCAGAAGCCCTCCATGAAGGCTGTTTTAAAAACCCAGATGCAAGTGTCCTTCTTTGGTAGTATTTATGTCTGACAGCCTTCTGGCAAGAAACCTGCTTTTCCCATTTCTTCTGCTACAGTTTCATCACCTTTGATGATGAAAGCACTGCTTCCATTCTCCACTGTCACGCCAACATGGGTGTGCAGTGCTCACGCTTCTCCCAAGTGAGCCTGGTTAATTCCCTTGCCACTTCCAATCCCACTTCAAGCTCACTAAAGGAGCCCCACTAAATCCTGAGCCAAGATCCTTTTTCCCTTTGAGGCAGATGTAGGCCATGTGCACCATCAAGCCTGGTGTCCTGTAGAGTAAGCCATGGTCAAAGGCCCACATTCCTACTGCAAACATCAGGGTGCCAGGGATTCACTTCTAGAACCTTCCTGTGTCTGGGTCACTGCAAGTGGGACAAGTAAATTCCACATGCACCCCAGATCCCTCAAGCTGTCATGCAGAGCCTCCTGTGACCAATATCACGTTCCTTCCCCTCTGTATCTCACACAGCCAGCCATCATCTTTCTGCTCCTTGATCCTCTTTGTGCTCACTGGGGAGGGACTGCCACATCCCCCATGACCTAAGTCACCATATCAGGTCTCCTTGATGTGCTCAGCACTGGACATCCCTCCTTCCCAGAACATCTTCCCTCTCTGCCCAGACCTTCCTGATTCAGGGCAGCATCCCAAATGAGCTCCTAGACAAGTCTTTGCATGTCACTCCTCACCAGCATGTCCTTATTCTGGTGCAGGAAAGCCTTGTTCATGGGCGCTACTGTGAAAGCAGGCTGAGGCGGGCACAAACAGGTCCTGCACTGCAGTGCAAGTTTCTCAGAGCTCCTGTCACAGCCCCAGCCCTTCTCTCAGCTCTGCGCATTGTACCCCAACAGAAACGAACTTACAGCTTTTAGAAATCAATTTCTTTATCAAAATCAGAGAAAAAAGCTTTGTCTGCTAATACAAGGTATCACTATCATCATCACAAAAAGTATCCCTACCACTAAGAATATCGTATCTCTTATCAGTAAAATCAGCACGGTCCTCTAATATTAGGTGTCATTATTAGAAGCACTATCACGAAAAGAATCACTAGCTATCACTATCACTATCTATCACTATCACTATCACTAAAAGCATCACTATCACTATCACTCTCACTATTACTATCCCTATCACTGCCACTGTCACTATCTATCACTATCACTGAAGAGTTCCTATTACTAGAACTATCTATCACTACCACTAAAAGAATCACTGCCACTCTCACTATCAGTATCCCTGTCACTACCTCTACCACTATCACTATCTATCACTTATCACTATCACTAATCTTCATCTTGGAACATAAAGTATTCCTCCTGGTACTGGTTACAGGGGCACCAGGAGGCTGTGGGCTGAGGAGACTCCAGGGAAATCCAGTAGTCCCGTGAAGTAGCCCCCTCAGCCAGAGCACAGTAGGGACACGTGGTCTGAGGTGACGGGTCTGCGCGCATGTTCTTGTATCGCTGGGTCAGCTCTGCTGCAAAGATCTGAGGAAACAGACGGCAGCTGTCCCTGAACCTGTTGGCTTGGGGTCCCATGCCGCTTCCTGGACCTTCTCCTGACTCTGTTTCATCTCTAAGCAGGCCACGGCTTTCCCAGGAAGAGTCCCAGCCCTGTCCTGATGCCTCTTTGTCTTCCTGGGCCCTCCTGTAGAAACAGATTTCCAAGAAGACTCCTCATAGATAGGAATTTGGAGCACAGTTAACTGCACTGCAGCGATTACCACAGAACTGCCTGGGCACTCCAGCATGGTGCAATCACTTCATTGCCAATGGCAGCAATGAATAACTCGCATGTCTCTCTTGGGCAGCTGACACATGACGATGTACCCAACTACTGCTGCAAGCAGAATCACAGCCGAGACTGGAAGTGATGCTAGGAGGTACTTCTTGCTGAATTCCCACTGTCCAAGAGTCTCAACTTTTTGCCCAGCAGGTGATCCTAGCAGGAGAAAAGACAATGTGAGAGACAATGTTTGCACTCTGCACTAGGCATAATTCCACAGTCTGCTTCACATGCCTGAAGATTATTTTGTTCAGAGATTTCTTCCTCTGGCTCTGGTGTCTCAGCATCAGGGACCAAGAGAAGAGGTTCTCATGGGGAAGAGCCCAGTGTGTGCCAGGGAGCAGCACTGCCCCTGTCTTTTCCTCTGGGCTGCAGGCCAGGCCTGTGTGCTGGGCAGCTGCAATTCATCCATGGAGAGCACTGCAGGGATACAGCAGAAATGCTGCTCTTCTTCCAAGACAGCATCGCCCAAGCACTCACCGGAATATTCCTCAGGCATAGCGAGTTTGCTGGTGTCCCGTATTACTTCTCTTTCTTCATCTGAGCTTGGCTCACTGTTATTTTCTTCCACAGGGAGGGTCTCTGGCAAAGTCTCAGAATCTGTCTCTTCATAAAAAAACATTGGACACTTTAACCAGAAGCCACTGCCCCTTACCACAAGCATGGTGCCATGGCCTGGGAATTCTGGCAGGTGGCAGTGAGGAGCCTGCTGTGCCCAAAGACAAGAGGAATCCATAGCCGAGTTTTCTGCCATGCAACATGAAATGCAGACCACCCAAGACTTAATCAACCAAATGACCCAGAGAAAGAATGCCTTCTGGCTCATACTCATACTTGAGGTCCAGCTTCAACCCATCCCTGAGCCTGAGGTTTGGCAGGGGCAGCCAAGACTGCGTGGGATATCATTTTTGCCTTAGTGCTGTGCTGAGTGTTAGATGAAAACAAATTCAGCAGAGGTCTTTTGCCAACATCTGGCTGCCAATGTCTGCACACAGCAGCTCTGGCCAGTAATGGTACATCTGCAGCAGCAGCTGGAGATGCTCCTGGCAATCATCTGGAAGCACAGCTGTGAGCAAATGCCATGCTGGACCTTTTCTATGGCTCATTCCAGGAGCTGTGAAATGGGGTGTCCCTGCAGCAAGACTCTGACTGAACACTTCTGGTTATCCAGGATTCAGAACATCCCTAGCGGAATGAAAAGCTTTGCATCCCAGGCTGCAGGCTTAACAGAATGGGATGTACCAACCAGATGGGGCTTCATCCATGGCTGTCAGGAGCTCCTCTGCTCCTGACCGGGGAGGGAATCCTTCAGGGAATCCTCCAGGAAATCCTCCATGGAATCCTTCAGGAACCGTGTCATGATTCTTCCCTAAGTTAGATTTATAAAAGAATGTTACACCTAGGAATGTGTATTTCTCATGAATAACATGGGGAAAAGGAGTGCTCATGCTTGTGAAGGCACTAGAGACTGATTACTCACACTTGACGTACCAGCTTGGAATCAGCACGGTATCTGCCTCCAGCTCAGGGGCTGAAAGAGCACTCTCTGTGTCCACAACTACAGAACACACACAAGAAGTTAGCATCACATTTACTTCTCTCATGGTCACACCTCAAGGCCTGCATGTGGAAGGTGCTGACAGGGCACACACAGGTGGTTCTGTATTCTCACAGCTGCACAGGGGTCTGGCTGCCCTTGGGACACTGAGCCGGCAGCTCTCACATGAACTGAAAAGCCATGGCGTGCCCACAAAACCTGTGGCTAGGTCAGCCCTGGAGCCAGGCCCCAGGAGGGTGGATTACCAGAGGTGAGCGATGGACAACCAGAGCTGAGTGACGTATAACTGGCTGCCCGTGATGAATAACCAGTGGTAGCCATGGAGAACCTGTGCTGAGGTTCTGGGCCTGAACTGCCCCTTCCTACCTCCTTGCTCTTTAGAACCCTGTGCCCATGCTGCACCCTAAAGCAGCTGCAGCCCCTCACTCCTGCCCTGGTGTGTCTGCCCCAGTGCCCACAGCGTGATGGCCTCCTGGCTCAGCCAGCCCTAGTCCTGGCCCCGCTGCTGCCAGCCAGGCCTATGAGCTGGGCCCTGTCTGCCTACCTGCTCCCTGCCCAGCCGTTGGAGCACTCTGGGCATTCTGGGCTTGTAGGGCCAGGAGAAAGAGGAGCAGGAGGCACTGCCTCAGGGCCATGATCCCCCCTGCTGACAACATTCTGCTGCTGCCACTGCTGCTGCTGCCAAGAGCCCCCGTGGAATCACCAGGCTCGCTCTGGCACAGCGAGTGGCCCGGGACACTCTCCCGTCCCTCGGCAGGCCGGGAGAGTGGTTAAGGCTGTCACCTTGCACAGGCGAGGCTCTGCGCAACGAAAGGTAGAAAAAAGAATGGGCTGCTGTTGAGGGTTTAGTCAGGGTTTATTGAGGAAGTGCAGCAAATGGATCCACAACCCAGGGGATCCAGTGAACTGCAAACCCTGAACTGGCGTGTGCAATGTGCTGTAAAGGCGGAAGGGAACAGGGGAGGGGCTCACCCACCCGCCAGTGGGGTTACAGGAGGGCATGGGGAGCAGGAAAACAGGCATTTAGGAAAACCAATGCGGGCAATTCAGGGGAGAGGCCTCGGGGCCTGAACCTATCACTTGATGGCCTTGGTAGAAGTTTCTACAGGGAGGGGATGGGCCGTCGAGTAATGGACTGGACACCAGGAGGGGAGGGGTTGAAGGAGTGACACAGCAATTTTTAGGGAACAGGGGGAGGAGGCAGAGTGATTGACAATGAAGAGGAGGGAGGAGGCAACAGGGGCAGAACCATTTTAACCGTAAAAATGGGACAAACTAAGGCATAACAGTGCAACTAAAACATACAAAGCCACAATACAACACTGCAGTGTTTCCCAGAGCACTGAACAACACGGTGGGGCTCTGGAACCTCACACGATACAGAACCCTCAGATCTCATGTCAAAGTGGTGTCTCTGAACTCCCCAATGTATGCCCACTTTGCCTGTGAATTCCTGGACCTCCCCTCTATTGAATTTCCTTTTCTGCACAGGAATGGAAGGAGCAAAACAGAGAAGGTTCGATGTATTCTGGGAGGTAGCACTGTGCATGGGAATGCAGAGGCACTAATGCCTTACTCCTCAGAAACCCTATCAGAAGCCCTCCATGAAGGCTGTTTTAAAAACCCAGATGCAAGTGTCCTTCTTTGGTAGTATTTATGTCTGACAGCCTTCTGGCAAGAAACCTGCTTTTCCCATTTCTTCTGCTACAGTTTCATCACCTTTGATGATGAAAGCACTGCTTCCATTCTCCACTGTCACGCCAACATGGGTGTGCAGTGCTCACGCTTCTCCCAAGTGAGCCTGGTTAATTCCCTTGCCACTTCCAATCCCACTTCAAGCTCACTAAAGGAGCCCCACTAAATCCTGAGCCAAGATCCTTTTTCCCTTTGAGGCAGATGTAGGCCATGTGCACCATCAAGCCTGGTGTCCTGTAGAGTAAGCCATGGTCAAAGGCCCACATTCCTACTGCAAACATCAGGGTGCCAGGGATTCACTTCTAGAACCTTCCTGTGTCTGGGTCACTGCAAGTGGGACAAGTAAATTCCACATGCACCCCAGATCCCTCAAGCTGTCATGCAGAGCCTCCTGTGACCAATATCACGTTCCTTCCCCTCTGTATCTCACACAGCCAGCCATCATCTTTCTGCTCCTTGATCCTCTTTGTGCTCACTGGGGAGGGACTGCCACATCCCCCATGACCTAAGTCACCATATCAGGTCTCCTTGATGTGCTCAGCACTGGACATCCCTCCTTCCCAGAACATCTTCCCTCTCTGCCCAGACCTTCCTGATTCAGGGCAGCATCCCAAATGAGCTCCTAGACAAGTCTTTGCATGTCACTCCTCACCAGCATGTCCTTATTCTGGTGCAGGAAAGCCTTGTTCATGGGCGCTACTGTGAAAGCAGGCTGAGGCGGGCACAAACAGGTCCTGCACTGCAGTGCAAGTTTCTCAGAGCTCCTGTCACAGCCCCAGCCCTTCTCTCAGCTCTGCGCATTGTACCCCAACAGAAACGAACTTACAGCTTTTAGAAATCAATTTCTTTATCAAAATCAGAGAAAAAAGCTTTGTCTGCTAATACAAGGTATCACTATCATCATCACAAAAAGTATCCCTACCACTAAGAATATCGTATCTCTTATCAGTAAAATCAGCACGGTCCTCTAATATTAGGTGTCATTATTAGAAGCACTATCACGAAAAGAATCACTAGCTATCACTATCACTATCTATCACTATCACTATCACTAAAAGCATCACTATCACTATCACTCTCACTATTACTATCCCTATCACTGCCACTGTCACTATCTATCACTATCACTGAAGAGTTCCTATTACTAGAACTATCTATCACTACCACTAAAAGAATCACTGCCACTCTCACTATCAGTATCCCTGTCACTACCTCTACCACTATCACTATCTATCACTTATCACTATCACTAATCTTCATCTTGGAACATAAAGTATTCCTCCTGGTACTGGTTACAGGGGCACCAGGAGGCTGTGGGCTGAGGAGACTCCAGGGAAATCCAGTAGTCCCGTGAAGTAGCCCCCTCAGCCAGAGCACAGTAGGGACACGTGGTCTGAGGTGACGGGTCTGCGCGCATGTTCTTGTATCGCTGGGTCAGCTCTGCTGCAAAGATCTGAGGAAACAGACGGCAGCTGTCCCTGAACCTGTTGGCTTGGGGTCCCATGCCGCTTCCTGGACCTTCTCCTGACTCTGTTTCATCTCTAAGCAGGCCACGGCTTTCCCAGGAAGAGTCCCAGCCCTGTCCTGATGCCTCTTTGTCTTCCTGGGCCCTCCTGTAGAAACAGATTTCCAAGAAGACTCCTCATAGATAGGAATTTGGAGCACAGTTAACTGCACTGCAGCGATTACCACAGAACTGCCTGGGCACTCCAGCATGGTGCAATCACTTCATTGCCAATGGCAGCAATGAATAACTCGCATGTCTCTCTTGGGCAGCTGACACATGACGATGTACCCAACTACTGCTGCAAGCAGAATCACAGCCGAGACTGGAAGTGATGCTAGGAGGTACTTCTTGCTGAATTCCCACTGTCCAAAAGTCTCAACTTTTTGCCCAGCAGGTGATCCTAGCAGGAGAAAAGACAATGTGAGAGACAATGTTTGCACTCTGCACTAGGCATAATTCCACAGTCTGCTTCACATGCCTGAAGATTATTTTGTTCAGAGATTTCTTCCTCTGGCTCTGGTGTCTCAGCATCAGGGACCAAGAGAAGAGGTTCTCATGGGGAAGAGCCCAGTGTGTGCCAGGGAGCAGCACTGCCCCTGTCTTTTCCTCTGGGCTGCAGGCCAGGCCTGTGTGCTGGGCAGCTGCAATTCATCCATGGAGAGCACTGCAGGGATACAGCAGAAATGCTGCTCTTCTTCCAAGACAGCATCGCCCAAGCACTCACCGGAATATTCCTCAGGCATAGCGAGTTTGCTGGTGTCCCGTATTACTTCTCTTTCTTCATCTGAGCTTGGCTCACTGTTATTTTCTTCCACAGGGAGGGTCTCTGGCAAAGTCTCAGAATCTGTCTCTTCATAAAAAAACATTGGACACTTTAACCAGAAGCCACTGCCCCTTACCACAAGCATGGTGCCATGGCCTGGGAATTCTGGCAGGTGGCAGTGAGGAGCCTGCTGTGCCCAAAGACAAGAGGAATCCATAGCCGAGTTTTCTGCCATGCAACATGAAATGCAGACCACCCAAGACTTAATCAACCAAATGACCCAGAGAAAGAATGCCTTCTGGCTCATACTCATACTTGAGGTCCAGCTTCAACCCATCCCTGAGCCTGAGGTTTGGCAGGGGCAGCCAAGACTGCGTGGGATATCATTTTTGCCTTAGTGCTGTGCTGAGTGTTAGATGAAAACAAATTCAGCAGAGGTCTTTTGCCAACATCTGGCTGCCAATGTCTGCACACAGCAGCTCTGGCCAGTAATGGTACATCTGCAGCAGCAGCTGGAGATGCTCCTGGCAATCATCTGGAAGCACAGCTGTGAGCAAATGCCATGCTGGACCTTTTCTATGGCTCATTCCAGGAGCTGTGAAATGGGGTGTCCCTGCAGCAAGACTCTGACTGAACACTTCTGGTTATCCAGGATTCAGAACATCCCTAGCAGAATGAAAAGCTTTGCATCCCAGGCTGCAGGCTTAACAGAATGGGATGTACCAACCAGATGGGGCTTCATCCATGGCTGTCAGGAGCTCCTCTGCTCCTGACAGGGGAGGGAATCCTTCAGGGAATCCTCCAGGAAATCCTCCAGGGAATCCTTCAGGAACCGTGTCATGATTCTTCCCTAAGTTAGATTTATAAAAGAATGTTACACCTAGGAATGTGTATTTCTCATGAATAACATGGGGAAAAGGAGTGCTCATGCTTGTGAAGGCACTAGAGACTGATTACTCACACTTGACGTACCAGCTTGGAATCAGCACGGTATCTGCCTCCAGCTCAGGGGCTGAAAGAGCACTCTCTGTGTCCATAACTACAGAACACACACAAGAAGTTAGCATCACATTTACTTCTCTCATGGTCACACCTCAAGGCCTAGATGTGGAAGGTGCTGATAGGGCACACACAGGTGGTTCTGTATTCTCACAGCTGCACAGGGGTCTGGCTCCCCTTGGGACACTGAGCTGGCAGCTCTCACATGAACTGAAAAGCCATGGCGTGCCCACAAAACCTGTGGCTAGGTCAGCCCTGGAGCCAGGCCCCAGGAGGGTGGATTACCAGAGGTGAGCGATGGACAACCAGAGCTGAGTGACGTATAACCGGCTGCCCGTGATGAATAACCAGTGGTAGCCATGGAGAACCCGTGCTGAGGTTCTGGGCCTGAACTGCCCCTTCCTACCTCCTTGCTCTTTAGAACCCTGTGCCCATGCTGCACCCTAAAGCAGCTGCAGCCCCTCACTCCTGCCCTGGTGTGTCTGCCCCAGTGCCCACAGCGTGGTGGCCTCCTGGCTCAGACAGCCCTAGTCCTGGCCCCACTGCTGCCAGCCAGGCCTATGTGCTGGGCCCTGTCTGCCTACCTGCTCCCTGCCCAGCCGTTGGAGCACTCTGGGCATTCTGGGCTTGTAGGGCCAGGAGAAAGAGGAGCAGGAGGCACTGCCTCAGGGCCATGATCCCCCCTGCTGACAACATTCTGCTGCTGCCACTGCTGCTGCTGCCAAGAGCCCCCGTGGAATCACCAGGCTTGCTCTGGCACAGCGAGTGGCCCGGGACACTCTCCCGTCCCTCAGCAGGCCGGGAGAGTGGTTAAGGCTGTCACCTTGCACAGGCGAGGCTCTGCGCAACAAAAGGTAGAAAAAAGAATGGGCTGCTGTTGAGGGTTTAGTCAGGGTTTATTGAGGAAGTGCAGCAAATGGATCCACAACCCAGGGGATCCAGTGAACTGCAAACCCTGAACTGGGGTGTGCAATGTGCTGTAAAGGCGGAAGGGAACAGGGGAGGGGCTCACCCACCCGCCAGTGGGGTTACAGGAGGGCATGGGGAGCAGGAAAACAGGCATTTAGGAAAACCAATGCGGGCAATTCAGGGGAGAGGCCTCGGGGCCTGAACCTATCACTTGATGGCCTTGGTAGAAGTTTCTAGAGGGAGGGGATGGGCCGTCGAGTAATGGACTGGACACCAGGAGGGGAGGGGTTGAAGGAGTGACACAGCAATTTTTAGGGAACAGGGGGAGGAGGCAGAGTGATTGACAATGAAGAGGAGGGAGGAGGCAACAGGGGCAGAACCATTTTAACCGTAAAAATGGGACAAACTAAGGCATAACAGTGCAACTAAAACATACAAAGCCACAATACAACACTGCAGTGTTTCCCAGAGCACTGAACAACACGGTGGGGCTCTGGAACCTCACACGATACAGAACCCTCTGATCTCATGTCAAAGTGGTGTCTCTGAACTCCCCAATGTATGCCCACTTTGCCTGTGAATTCCTGGACCTCCCCTCTATTGAATTTCCTTTTCTGCACAGGAATGGAAGGAGCAAAACAGAGAAGGTTCGATGTATTCTGGGAGGTAGCACTGTGCATGGGAATGCAGAGGCACTAATGCCTTACTCCTCAGAAACCCTATCAGAAGCCCTCCATGAAGGCTGTTTTAAAAACCCAGATGCAAGTGTCCTTCTTTGGTAGTATTTATGTCTGACAGCCTTCTGGCAAGAAACCTGCTTTTCCCATTTCTTCTGCTACAGTTTCATCACCTTTGATGATGAAAGCACTGCTTCCATTCTCCACTGTCACGCCAACATGGGTGTGCAGTGCTCACGCTTCTCCCAAGTGAGCCTGGTTAATTCCCTTGCCACTTCCAATCCCACTTCAAGCTCACTAAAGGAGCCCCACTAAATCCTGAGCCAAGATCCTTTTTCCCTTTGAGGCAGATGTAGGCCATGTGCACCATCAAGCCTGGTGTCCTGTAGAGTAAGCCATGGTCAAAGGCCCACATTCCTACTGCAAACATCAGGGTGCCAGGGATTCACTTCTAGAACCTTCCTGTGTCTGGGTCACTGCAAGTGGGACAAGT
Source organism: Ammospiza nelsoni (assembly GCF_027579445.1). Lineage (NCBI taxonomy): Eukaryota > Metazoa > Chordata > Aves > Passeriformes > Passerellidae > Ammospiza > Ammospiza nelsoni. Next base: position 74,336,514 of record NC_080669.1, on the reverse strand, counting down.
AAATTCCACATGCACCCCAGATCCCTCAAGCTGTCATGCAGAGCCTCCTGTGACCAATATCACGTTCCTTCCCCTCTGTATCTCACACAGCCAGCCATCATCTTTCTGCTCCTTGATCCTCTTTGTGCTCACTGGGGAGGGACTGCCACATCCCCCATGACCTAAGTCACCATATCAGGTCTCCTTGATGTGCTCAGCACTGGACATCCCTCCTTCCCAGAACATCTTCCCTCTCTGCCCAGACCTTCCTGATTCAGGGCAGCATCCCAAATGAGCTCCTAGACAAGTCTTTGCATGTCACTCCTCACCAGCATGTCCTTATTCTGGTGCAGGAAAGCCTTGTTCATGGGCGCTACTGTGAAAGCAGGCTGAGGCGGGCACAAACAGGTCCTGCACTGCAGTGCAAGTTTCTCAGAGCTCCTGTCACAGCCCCAGCCCTTCTCTCAGCTCTGCGCATTGTACCCCAACAGAAACGAACTTACAGCTTTTAGAAATCAATTTCTTTATCAAAATCAGAGAAAAAAGCTTTGTCTGCTAATACAAGGTATCACTATCATCATCACAAAAAGTATCCCTACCACTAAGAATATCGTATCTCTTATCAGTAAAATCAGCACGGTCCTCTAATATTAGGTGTCATTATTAGAAGCACTATCACGAAAAGAATCACTAGCTATCACTATCACTATCTATCACTATCACTATCACTAAAAGCATCACTATCACTATCACTCTCACTATTACTATCCCTATCACTGCCACTGTCACTATCTATCACTATCACTGAAGAGTTCCTATTACTAGAACTATCTATCACTACCACTAAAAGAATCACTGCCACTCTCACTATCAGTATCCCTGTCACTACCTCTACCACTATCACTATCTATCACTTATCACTATCACTAATCTTCATCTTGGAACATAAAGTATTCCTCCTGGTACTGGTTACAGGGGCACCAGGAGGCTGTGGGCTGAGGAGACTCCAGGGAAATCCAGTAGTCCCGTGAAGTAGCCCCCTCAGCCAGAGCACAGTAGGGACACGTGGTCTGAGGTGACGGGTCTGCGCGCATGTTCTTGTATCGCTGGGTCAGCTCTGCTGCAAAGATCTGAGGAAACAGACGGCAGCTGTCCCTGAACCTGTTGGCTTGGGGTCCCATGCCGCTTCCTGGACCTTCTCCTGACTCTGTTTCATCTCTAAGCAGGCCACGGCTTTCCCAGGAAGAGTCCCAGCCCTGTCCTGATGCCTCTTTGTCTTCCTGGGCCCTCCTGTAGAAACAGATTTCCAAGAAGACTCCTCATAGATAGGAATTTGGAGCACAGTTAACTGCACTGCAGCGATTACCACAGAACTGCCTGGGCACTCCAGCATGGTGCAATCACTTCATTGCCAATGGCAGCAATGAATAACTCGCATGTCTCTCTTGGGCAGCTGACACATGACGATGTACCCAACTACTGCTGCAAGCAGAATCACAGCCGAGACTGGAAGTGATGCTAGGAGGTACTTCTTGCTGAATTCCCACTGTCCAAGAGTCTCAACTTTTTGCCCAGCAGGTGATCCTAGCAGGAGAAAAGACAATGTGAGAGACAATGTTTGCACTCTGCACTAGGCATAATTCCACAGTCTGCTTCACATGCCTGAAGATTATTTTGTTCAGAGATTTCTTCCTCTGGCTCTGGTGTCTCAGCATCAGGGACCAAGAGAAGAGGTTCTCATGGGGAAGAGCCCAGTGTGTGCCAGGGAGCAGCACTGCCCCTGTCTTTTCCTCTGGGCTGCAGGCCAGGCCTGTGTGCTGGGCAGCTGCAATTCATCCATGGAGAGCACTGCAGGGATACAGCAGAAATGCTGCTCTTCTTCCAAGACAGCATCGCCCAAGCACTCACCGGAATATTCCTCAGGCATAGCGAGTTTGCTGGTGTCCCGTATTACTTCTCTTTCTTCATCTGAGCTTGGCTCACTGTTATTTTCTTCCACAGGGAGGGTCTCTGGCAAAGTCTCAGAATCTGTCTCTTCATAAAAAAACATTGGACACTTTAACCAGAAGCCACTGCCCCTTACCACAAGCATGGTGCCATGGCCTGGGAATTCTGGCAGGTGGCAGTGAGGAGCCTGCTGTGCCCAAAGACAAGAGGAATCCATAGCCGAGTTTTCTGCCATGCAACATGAAATGCAGACCACCCAAGACTTAATCAACCAAATGACCCAGAGAAAGAATGCCTTCTGGCTCATACTCATACTTGAGGTCCAGCTTCAACCCATCCCTGAGCCTGAGGTTTGGCAGGGGCAGCCAAGACTGCGTGGGATATCATTTTTGCCTTAGTGCTGTGCTGAGTGTTAGATGAAAACAAATTCAGCAGAGGTCTTTTGCCAACATCTGGCTGCCAATGTCTGCACACAGCAGCTCTGGCCAGTAATGGTACATCTGCAGCAGCAGCTGGAGATGCTCCTGGCAATCATCTGGAAGCACAGCTGTGAGCAAATGCCATGCTGGACCTTTTCTATGGCTCATTCCAGGAGCTGTGAAATGGGGTGTCCCTGCAGCAAGACTCTGACTGAACACTTCTGGTTATCCAGGATTCAGAACATCCCTAGCAGAATGAAAAGCTTTGCATCCCAGGCTGCAGGCTTAACAGAATGGGATGTACCAACCAGATGGGGCTTCATCCATGGCTGTCAGGAGCTCCTCTGCTCCTGACAGGGGAGGGAATCCTTCAGGGAATCCTCCAGGAAATCCTCCAGGGAATCCTTCAGGAACCGTGTCATGATTCTTCCCTAAGTTAGATTTATAAAAGAATGTTACACCTAGGAATGTGTATTTCTCATGAGTAACATGGGGAAAAGGAGTGCTCATGCTTGTGAAGGCACTAGAGACTGATTACTCACACTTGACGTACCAGCTTGGAATCAGCACGGTATCTGCCTCCAGCTCAGGGGCTGAAAGAGCACTCTCTGTGTCCATAACTACAGAACACACACAAGAAGTTAGCATCACATTTACTTCTCTCATGGTCACACCTCAAGGCCTAGATGTGGAAGGTGCTGATAGGGCACACACAGGTGGTTCTGTATTCTCACAGCTGCACAGGGGTCTGGCTCCCCTTGGGACACTGAGCTGGCAGCTCTCACATGAACTGAAAAGCCATGGCGTGCCCACAAAACCTGTGGCTAGGTCAGCCCTGGAGCCAGGCCCCAGGAGGGTGGATTACCAGAGGTGAGCGATGGACAACCAGAGCTGAGTGACGTATAACCGGCTGCCCGTGATGAATAACCAGTGGTAGCCATGGAGAACCCGTGCTGAGGTTCTGGGCCTGAACTGCCCCTTCCTACCTCCTTGCTCTTTAGAACCCTGTGCCCATGCTGCACCCTAAAGCAGCTGCAGCCCCTCACTCCTGCCCTGGTGTGTCTGCCCCAGTGCCCACAGCGTGGTGGCCTCCTGGCTCAGACAGCCCTAGTCCTGGCCCCGCTGCTGCCAGCCAGGCCTATGTGCTGGGCCCTGTCTGCCTACCTGCTCCCTGCCCAGCCGTTGGAGCACTCTGGGCATTCTGGGCTTGTAGGGCCAGGAGAAAGAGGAGCAGGAGGCAGTGCCTCAGGGCCATGATCCCCCCTGCTGACAACATTCTGCTGCTGCCACTGCTGCTGCTGCCAAGAGCCCCCGTGGAATCACCAGGCTTGCTCTGGCACAGCGGTAGGCCCGGGACACTCTCCCGTCCCTCAGCAGGCCGGGAGAGTGGTTAAGGCTGTCACCTTGCACAGGCGAGGCTCTGCGCAACAAAAGGTAGAAAAAAGAATGGGCTGCTGTTGAGGGTTTAGTCAGGGTTTATTGAGGAAGTGCAGCAAATGGATCCACAACCCAGGGGATCCAGTGAACTGCAAACCCTGAACTGGGGTGTGCAATGTGCTGTAAAGGCGGAAGGGAACAGGGGAGGGGCTCACCCACCCGCCAGTGGGGTTACAGGAGGGCATGGGGATCAGGAAAACAGGCATTTAGGAAAACCAATGCGGGCAATTCAGGGGAGAGGCCTCGGGGCCTGAACCTATCACTTGATGGCCTTGGTAGAAGTTTCTACAGGGAGGGGATGGGCCGTCGAGTAATGGACTGGACACCAGGAGGGGAGGGGTTGAAGGAGTGACACAGCAATTTTTAGGGAACAGGGGGAGGAGGCAGAGTGATTGACAATGAAGAGGAGGGAGGAGGCAACAGGGGCAGAACCATTTTAACCGTAAAAATGGGACAAACTAAGGCATAACAGTGCAACTAAAACATACAAAGCCACAATACAACACTGCAGTGTTTCCCAGAGCACTGAACAACACGGTGGGGCTCTGGAACCTCACACGATACAGAACCCTCAGATCTCATGTCAAAGTGGTGTCTCTGAACTCCCCAATGTATGCCCACTTTGCCTGTGAATTCCTGGACCTCCCCTCTATTGAATTTCCTTTTCTGCACAGGAATGGAAGGAGCAAAACAGAGAAGGTTCGATGTATTCTGGGAGGTAGCACTGTGCATGGGAATGCAGAGGCACTAATGCCTTACTCCTCAGAAACCCTATCAGAAGCCCTCCATGAAGGCTGTTTTAAAAACCCAGATGCAAGTGTCCTTCTTTGGTAGTATTTATGTCTGACAGCCTTCTGGCAAGAAACCTGCTTTTCCCATTTCTTCTGCTACAGTTTCATCACCTTTGATGATGAAAGCACTGCTTCCATTCTCCACTGTCACGCCAACATGGGTGTGCAGTGCTCACGCTTCTCCCAAGTGAGCCTGGTTAATTCCCTTGCCACTTCCAATCCCACTTCAAGCTCACTAAAGGAGCCCCACTAAATCCTGAGCCAAGATCCTTTTTCCCTTTGAGGCAGATGTAGGCCATGTGCACCATCAAGCCTGGTGTCCTGTAGAGTAAGCCATGGTCAAAGGCCCACATTCCTACTGCAAACATCAGGGTGCCAGGGATTCACTTCTAGAACCTTCCTGTGTCTGGGTCACTGCAAGTGGGACAAGTAAATTCCACATGCACCCCAGATCCCTCAAGCTGTCATGCAGAGCCTCCTGTGACCAATATCACGTTCCTTCCCCTCTGTATCTCACACAGCCAGCCATCATCTTTCTGCTCCTTGATCCTCTTTGTGCTCACTGGGGAGGGACTGCCACATCCCCCATGACCTAAGTCACCATATCAGGTCTCCTTGATGTGCTCAGCACTGGACATCCCTCCTTCCCAGAACATCTTCCCTCTCTGCCCAGACCTTCCTGATTCAGGGCAGCATCCCAAATGAGCTCCTAGACAAGTCTTTGCATGTCACTCCTCACCAGCATGTCCTTATTCTGGTGCAGGAAAGCCTTGTTCATGGGCGCTACTGTGAAAGCAGGCTGAGGCGGGCACAAACAGGTCCTGCACTGCAGTGCAAGTTTCTCAGAGCTCCTGTCACAGCCCCAGCCCTTCTCTCAGCTCTGCGCATTGTACCCCAACAGAAACGAACTTACAGCTTTTAGAAATCAATTTCTTTATCAAAATCAGAGAAAAAAGCTTTGTCTGCTAATACAAGGTATCACTATCATCATCACAAAAAGTATCCCTACCACTAAGAATATCGTATCTCTTATCAGTAAAATCAGCACGGTCCTCTAATATTAGGTGTCATTATTAGAAGCACTATCACGAAAAGAATCACTAGCTATCACTATCACTATCTATCACTATCACTATCACTAAAAGCATCACTATCACTATCACTCTCACTATTACTATCCCTATCACTGCCACTGTCACTATCTATCACTATCACTGAAGAGTTCCTATTACTAGAACTATCTATCACTACCACTAAAAGAATCACTGCCACTCTCACTATCAGTATCCCTGTCACTACCTCTACCACTATCACTATCTATCACTTATCACTATCACTAATCTTCATCTTGGAACATAAAGTATTCCTCCTGGTACTGGTTACAGGGGCACCAGGAGGCTGTGGGCTGAGGAGACTCCAGGGAAATCCAGTAGTCCCGTGAAGTAGCCCCCTCAGCCAGAGCACAGTAGGGACACGTGGTCTGAGGTGACGGGTCTGCGCGCATGTTCTTGTATCGCTGGGTCAGCTCTGCTGCAAAGATCTGAGGAAACAGACGGCAGCTGTCCCTGAACCTGTTGGCTTGGGGTCCCATGCCGCTTCCTGGACCTTCTCCTGACTCTGTTTCATCTCTAAGCAGGCCACGGCTTTCCCAGGAAGAGTCCCAGCCCTGTCCTGATGCCTCTTTGTCTTCCTGGGCCCTCCTGTAGAAACAGATTTCCAAGAAGACTCCTCATAGATAGGAATTTGGAGCACAGTTAACTGCACTGCAGCGATTACCACAGAACTGCCTGGGCACTCCAGCATGGTGCAATCACTTCATTGCCAATGGCAGCAATGAATAACTCGCATGTCTCTCTTGGGCAGCTGACACATGACGATGTACCCAACTACTGCTGCAAGCAGAATCACAGCCGAGACTGGAAGTGATGCTAGGAGGTACTTCTTGCTGAATTCCCACTGTCCAAGAGTCTCAACTTTTTGCCCAGCAGGTGATCCTAGCAGGAGAAAAGACAATGTGAGAGACAATGTTTGCACTCTGCACTAGGCATAATTCCACAGTCTGCTTCACATGCCTGAAGATTATTTTGTTCAGAGATTTCTTCCTCTGGCTCTGGTGTCTCAGCATCAGGGACCAAGAGAAGAGGTTCTCATGGGGAAGAGCCCAGTGTGTGCCAGGGAGCAGCACTGCCCCTGTCTTTTCCTCTGGGCTGCAGGCCAGGCCTGTGTGCTGGGCAGCTGCAATTCATCCATGGAGAGCACTGCAGGGATACAGCAGAAATGCTGCTCTTCTTCCAAGACAGCATCGCCCAAGCACTCACCGGAATATTCCTCAGGCATAGCGAGTTTGCTGGTGTCCCGTATTACTTCTCTTTCTTCATCTGAGCTTGGCTCACTGTTATTTTCTTCCACAGGGAGGGTCTCTGGCAAAGTCTCAGAATCTGTCTCTTCATAAAAAAACATTGGACACTTTAACCAGAAGCCACTGCCCCTTACCACAAGCATGGTGCCATGGCCTGGGAATTCTGGCAGGTGGCAGTGAGGAGCCTGCTGTGCCCAAAGACAAGAGGAATCCATAGCCGAGTTTTCTGCCATGCAACATGAAATGCAGACCACCCAAGACTTAATCAACCAAATGACCCAGAGAAAGAATGCCTTCTGGCTCATACTCATACTTGAGGTCCAGCTTCAACCCATCCCTGAGCCTGAGGTTTGGCAGGGGCAGCCAAGACTGCGTGGGATATCATTTTTGCCTTAGTGCTGTGCTGAGTGTTAGATGAAAACAAATTCAGCAGAGGTCTTTTGCCAACATCTGGCTGCCAATGTCTGCACACAGCAGCTCTGGCCAGTAATGGTACATCTGCAGCAGCAGCTGGAGATGCTCCTGGCAATCATCTGGAAGCACAGCTGTGAGCAAATGCCATGCTGGACCTTTTCTATGGCTCATTCCAGGAGCTGTGAAATGGGGTGTCCCTGCAGCAAGACTCTGACTGAACACTTCTGGTTATCCAGGATTCAGAACATCCCTAGCAGAATGAAAAGCTTTGCATCCCAGGCTGCAGGCTTAACAGAATGGGATGTACCAACCAGATGGGGCTTCATCCATGGCTGTCAGGAGCTCCTCTGCTCCTGACAGGGGAGGGAATCCTTCAGGGAATCCTCCAGGAAATCCTCCAGGGAATCCTTCAGGAACCGTGTCATGATTCTTCCCTAAGTTAGATTTATAAAAGAATGTTACACCTAGGAATGTGTATTTCTCATGAGTAACATGGGGAAAAGGAGTGCTCATGCTTGTGAAGGCACTAGAGACTGATTACTCACACTTGACGTACCAGCTTGGAATCAGCACGGTATCTGCCTCCAGCTCAGGGGCTGAAAGAGCACTCTCTGTGTCCATAACTACAGAACACACACAAGAAGTTAGCATCACATTTACTTCTCTCATGGTCACACCTCAAGGCCTAGATGTGGAAGGTGCTGATAGGGCACACACAGGTGGTTCTGTATTCTCACAGCTGCACAGGGGTCTGGCTCCCCTTGGGACACTGAGCTGGCAGCTCTCACATGAACTGAAAAGCCATGGCGTGCCCACAAAACCTGTGGCTAGGTCAGCCCTGGAGCCAGGCCCCAGGAGGGTGGATTACCAGAGGTGAGCGATGGACAACCAGAGCTGAGTGACGTATAACCGGCTGCCCGTGATGAATAACCAGTGGTAGCCATGGAGAACCCGTGCTGAGGTTCTGGGCCTGAACTGCCCCTTCCTACCTCCTTGCTCTTTAGAACCCTGTGCCCATGCTGCACCCTAAAGCAGCTGCAGCCCCTCACTCCTGCCCTGGTGTGTCTGCCCCAGTGCCCACAGCGTGGTGGCCTCCTGGCTCAGACAGCCCTAGTCCTGGCCCCGCTGCTGCCAGCCAGGCCTATGTGCTGGGCCCTGTCTGCCTACCTGCTCCCTGCCCAGCCGTTGGAGCACTCTGGGCATTCTGGGCTTGTAGGGCCAGGAGAAAGAGGAGCAGGAGGCAGTGCCTCAGGGCCATGATCCCCCCTGCTGACAACATTCTGCTGCTGCCACTGCTGCTGCTGCCAAGAGCCCCCGTGGAATCACCAGGCTTGCTCTGGCACAGCGGTAGGCCCGGGACACTCTCCCGTCCCTCAGCAGGCCGGGAGAGTGGTTAAGGCTGTCACCTTGCACAGGCGAGGCTCTGCGCAACAAAAGGTAGAAAAAAGAATGGGCTGCTGTTGAGGGTTTAGTCAGGGTTTATTGAGGAAGTGCAGCAAATGGATCCACAACCCAGGGGATCCAGTGAACTGCAAACCCTGAACTGGGGTGTGCAATGTGCTGTAAAGGCGGAAGGGAACAGGGGAGGGGCTCACCCACCCGCCAGTGGGGTTACAGGAGGGCATGGGGAGCAGGAAAACAGGCATTTAGGAAAACCAATGCGGGCAATTCAGGGGAGAGGCCTCGGGGCCTGAACCTATCACTTGATGGCCTTGGTAGAAGTTTCTACAGGGAGGGGATGGGCCGTCGAGTAATGGACTGGACACCAGGAGGGGAGGGGTTGAAGGAGTGACACAGCAATTTTTAGGGAACAGGGGGAGGAGGCAGAGTGATTGACAATGAAGAGGAGGGAGGAGGCAACAGGGGCAGAACCATTTTAACCGTAAAAATGGGACAAACTAAGGCATAACAGTGCAACTAAAACATACAAAGCCACAATACAACACTGCAGTGTTTCCCAGAGCACTGAACAACACGGTGGGGCTCTGGAACCTCACACGATACAGAACCCTCTGATCTCATGTCAAAGTGGTGTCTCTGAACTCCCCAATGTATGCCCACTTTGCCTGTGAATTCCTGGACCTCCCCTCTATTGAATTTCCTTTTCTGCACAGGAATGGAAGGAGCAAAACAGAGAAGGTTCGATGTATTCTGGGAGGTAGCACTGTGCATGGGAATGCAGAGGCACTAATGCCTTACTCCTCAGAAACCCTATCAGAAGCCCTCCATGAAGGCTGTTTTAAAAACCCAGATGCAAGTGTCCTTCTTTGGTAGTATTTATGTCTGACAGCCTTCTGGCAAGAAACCTGCTTTTCCCATTTCTTCTGCTACAGTTTCATCACCTTTGATGATGAAAGCACTGCTTCCATTCTCCACTGTCACGCCAACATGGGTGTGCAGTGCTCACGCTTCTCCCAAGTGAGCCTGGTTAATTCCCTTGCCACTTCCAATCCCACTTCAAGCTCACTAAAGGAGCCCCACTAAATCCTGAGCCAAGATCCTTTTTCCCTTTGAGGCAGATGTAGGCCATGTGCACCATCAAGCCTGGTGTCCTGTAGAGTAAGCCATGGTCAAAGGCCCACATTCCTACTGCAAACATCAGGGTGCCAGGGATTCACTTCTAGAACCTTCCTGTGTCTGGGTCACTGCAAGTGGGACAAGTAAATTCCACATGCACCCCAGATCCCTCAAGCTGTCATGCAGAGCCTCCTGTGACCAATATCACGTTCCTTCCCCTCTGTATCTCACACAGCCAGCCATCATCTTTCTGCTCCTTGATCCTCTTTGTGCTCACTGGGGAGGGACTGCCACATCCCCCATGACCTAAGTCACCATATCAGGTCTCCTTGATGTGCTCAGCACTGAACATCCCTCCTTCCCAGAACATCTTCCCTCTCTGCCCAGACCTTCCTGATTCAGGGCAGCATCCCAAATGAGCTCCTAGACAAGTCTTTGCATGTCACTCCTCACCAGCATGTCCTTATTCTGGTGCAGGAAAGCCTTGTTCATGGGCGCTACTGTGAAAGCAGGCTGAGGCGGGCACAAACAGGTCCTGCACTGCAGTGCAAGTTTCTCAGAGCTCCTGTCACAGCCCCAGCCCTTCTCTCAGCTCTGCGCATTGTACCCCAACAGAAACGAACTTACAGCTTTTAGAAATCAATTTCTTTATCAAAATCAGAGAAAAAAGCTTTGTCTGCTAATACAAGGTATCACTATCATCATCACAAAAAGTATCCCTACCACTAAGAATATCGTATCTCTTATCAGTAAAATCAGCACGGTCCTCTAATATTAGGTGTCATTATTAGAAGCACTATCACGAAAAGAATCACTAGCTATCACTATCACTATCTATCACTATCACTATCACTAAAAGCATCACTATCACTATCACTCTCACTATTACTATCCCTATCACTGCCACTGTCACTATCTATCACTATCACTGAAGAGTTCCTATTACTAGAACTATCTATCACTACCACTAAAAGAATCACTGCCACTCTCACTATCAGTATCCCTGTCACTACCTCTACCACTATCACAATCTATCACTTATCACTATCACTAATCTTCATCTTGGAACATAAAGTATTCCTCCTGGTACTGGTTACAGGGGCACCAGGAGGCTGTGGGCTGAGGAGACTCCAGGGAAATCCAGTAGTCCCGTGAAGTAGCCCCCTCAGCCAGAGCACAGTAGGGACACGTGGTCTGAGGTGACGGGTCTGCGCGCATGTTCTTGTATCGCTGGGTCAGCTCTGCTGCAAAGATCTGAGGAAACAGACGGCAGCTGTCCCTGAACCTGTTGGCTTGGGGTCCCATGCCGCTTCCTGGACCTTCTCCTGACTCTGTTTCATCTCTAAGCAGGCCACGGCTTTCCCAGGAAGAGTCCCAGCCCTGTCCTGATGCCTCTTTGTCTTCCTGGGCCCTCCTGTAGAAACAGATTTCCAAGAAGACTCCTCATAGATAGGAATTTGGAGCACAGTTAACTGCACTGCAGCGATTACCACAGAACTGCCTGGGCACTCCAGCATGGTGCAATCACTTCATTGCCAATGGCAGCAATGAATAACTCGCATGTCTCTCTTGGGCAGCTGACACATGACGATGTACCCAACTACTGCTGCAAGCAGAATCACAGCCGAGACTGGAAGTGATGCTAGGAGGTACTTCTTGCTGAATTCCCACTGTCCAAGAGTCTCAACTTTTTGCCCAGCAGGTGATCCTAGCAGGAGAAAAGACAATGTGAGAGACAATGTTTGCACTCTGCACTAGGCATAATTCCACAGTCTGCTTCACATGCCTGAAGATTATTTTGTTCAGAGATTTCTTCCTCTGGCTCTGGTGTCTCAGCATCAGGGACCAAGAGAAGAGGTTCTCATGGGGAAGAGCCCAGTGTGTGCCAGGGAGCAGCACTGCCCCTGTCTTTTCCTCTGGGCTGCAGGCCAGGCCTGTGTGCTGGGCAGCTGCAATTCATCCATGGAGAGCACTGCAGGGATACAGCAGAAACGCTGCTCTTCTTCCAAGACAGCATCGCCCAAGCACTCACCGGAATATTCCTCAGGCATAGCGAGTTTGCTGGTGTCCCGTATTACTTCTCTTTCTTCATCTGAGCTTGGCTCACTGTTATTTTCTTCCACAGGGAGGGTCTCTGGCAAAGTCTCAGAATCTGTCTCTTCATAAAAAAACATTGGACACTTTAACCAGAAGCCACTGCCCCTTACCACAAGCATGGTGCCATGGCCTGGGAATTCTGGCAGGTGGCAGTGAGGAGCCTGCTGTGCCCAAAGACAAGAGGAATCCATAGCCGAGTTTTCTGCCATGCAACATGAAATGCAGACCACCCAAGACTTAATCAACCAAATGACCCAGAGAAAGAATGCCTTCTGGCTCATACTCATACTTGAGGTCCAGCTTCAACCCATCCCTGAGCCTGAGGTTTGGCAGGGGCAGCCAAGACTGCGTGGGATATCATTTTTGCCTTAGTGCTGTGCTGAGTGTTAGATGAAAACAAATTCAGCAGAGGTCTTTTGCCAACATCTGGCTGCCAATGTCTGCACACAGCAGCTCTGGCCAGTAATGGTACATCTGCAGCAGCAGCTGGAGATGCTCCTGGCAATCATCTGGAAGCACAGCTGTGAGCAAATGCCATGCTGGACCTTTTCTATGGCTCATTCCAGGAGCTGTGAAATGGGGTGTCCCTGCAGCAAGACTCTGACTGAACACTTCTGGTTATCCAGGATTCAGAACATCCCTAGCGGAATGAAAAGCTTTGCATCCCAGGCTGCAGGCTTAACAGAATGGGATGTACCAACCAGATGGGGCTTCATCCATGGCTGTCAGGAGCTCCTCTGCTCCTGACCGGGGAGGGAATCCTTCAGGGAATCCTCCAGGAAATCCTCCATGGAATCCTTCAGGAACCGTGTCATGATTCTTCCCTAAGTTAGATTTATAAAAGAATGTTACACCTAGGAATGTGTATTTCTCATGAATAACATGGGGAAAAGGAGTGCTCATGCTTGTGAAGGCACTAGAGACTGATTACTCACACTTGACGTACCAGCTTGGAATCAGCACGGTATCTGCCTCCAGCTCAGGGGCTGAAAGAGCACTCTCTGTGTCCACAACTACAGAACACACACAAGAAGTTAGCATCACATTTACTTCTCTCATGGTCACACCTCAAGGCCTGCATGTGGAAGGTGCTGACAGGGCACACACAGGTGGTTCTGTATTCTCACAGCTGCACAGGGGTCTGGCTGCCCTTGGGACACTGAGCCGGCAGCTCTCACATGAACTGAAAAGCCATGGCGTGCCCACAAAACCTGTGGCTAGGTCAGCCCTGGAGCCAGGCCCCAGGAGGGTGGATTACCAGAGGTGAGCGATGGACAACCAGAGCTGAGTGACGTATAACTGGCTGCCCGTGATGAATAACCAGTGGTAGCCATGGAGAACCTGTGCTGAGGTTCTGGGCCTGAACTGCCCCTTCCTACCTCCTTGCTCTTTAGAACCCTGTGCCCATGCTGCACCCTAAAGCAGCTGCAGCCCCTCACTCCTGCCCTGGTGTGTCTGCCCCAGTGCCCACAGCGTGGTGGCCTCCTGGCTCAGCCAGCCCTAGTCCTGGCCCCGCTGCTGCCAGCCAGGCCTATGAGCTGGGCCCTGTCTGCCTACCTGCTCCCTGCCCAGCCGTTGGAGCACTCTGGGCATTCTGGGCTTGTAGGGCCAGGAGAAAGAGGAGCAGGAGGCACTGCCTCAGGGCCATGATCCCCCCTGCTGACAACATTCTGCTGCTGCCACTGCTGCTGCTGCCAAGAGCCCCCGTGGAATCACCAGGCTCGCTCTGGCACAGCGAGTGGCCCGGGACACTCTCCCGTCCCTCGGCAGGCCGGGAGAGTGGTTAAGGCTGTCACCTTGCACAGGCGAGGCTCTGCGCAACGAAAGGTAGAAAAAAGAATGGGCTGCTGTTGAGGGTTTAGTCAGGGTTTATTGAGGAAGTGCAGCAAATGGATCCACAACCCAGGGGATCCAGTGAACTGCAAACCCTGAACTGGCGTGTGCAATGTGCTGTAAAGGCGGAAGGGAACAGGGGAGGGGCTCACCCACCCGCCAGTGGGGTTACAGGAGGGCATGGGGAGCAGGAAAACAGGCATTTAGGAAAACCAATGCGGGCAATTCAGGGGAGAGGCCTCGGGGCCTGAACCTATCACTTGATGGCCTTGGTAGAAGTTTCTACAGGGAGGGGATGGGCCGTCGAGTAATGGACTGGACACCAGGAGGGGAGGGGTTGAAGGAGTGACACAGCAATTTTTAGGGAACAGGGGGAGGAGGCAGAGTGATTGACAATGAAGAGGAGGGAGGAGGCAACAGGGGCAGAACCATTTTAACCGTAAAAATGGGACAAACTAAGGCATAACAGTGCAACTAAAACATACAAAGCCACAATACAACACTGCAGTGTTTCCCAGAGCACTGAACAACACGGTGGGGCTCTGGAACCTCACACGATACAGAACCCTCAGATCTCATGTCAAAGTGGTGTCTCTGAACTCCCCAATGTATGCCCACTTTGCCTGTGAATTCCTGGACCTCCCCTCTATTGAATTTCCTTTTCTGCACAGGAATGGAAGGAGCAAAACAGAGAAGGTTCGATGTATTCTGGGAGGTAGCACTGTGCATGGGAATGCAGAGGCACTAATGCCTTACTCCTCAGAAACCCTATCAGAAGCCCTCCATGAAGGCTGTTTTAAAAACCCAGATGCAAGTGTCCTTCTTTGGTAGTATTTATGTCTGACAGCCTTCTGGCAAGAAACCTGCTTTTCCCATTTCTTCTGCTACAGTTTCATCACCTTTGATGATGAAAGCACTGCTTCCATTCTCCACTGTCACGCCAACATGGGTGTGCAGTGCTCACGCTTCTCCCAAGTGAGCCTGGTTAATTCCCTTGCCACTTCCAATCCCACTTCAAGCTCACTAAAGGAGCCCCACTAAATCCTGAGCCAAGATCCTTTTTCCCTTTGAGGCAGATGTAGGCCATGTGCACCATCAAGCCTGGTGTCCTGTAGAGTAAGCCATGGTCAAAGGCCCACATTCCTACTGCAAACATCAGGGTGCCAGGGATTCACTTCTAGAACCTTCCTGTGTCTGGGTCACTGCAAGTGGGACAAGTAAATTCCACATGCACCCCAGATCCCTCAAGCTGTCATGCAGAGCCTCCTGTGACCAATATCACGTTCCTTCCCCTCTGTATCTCACACAGCCAGCCATCATCTTTCTGCTCCTTGATCCTCTTTGTGCTCACTGGGGAGGGACTGCCACATCCCCCATGACCTAAGTCACCATATCAGGTCTCCTTGATGTGCTCAGCACTGGACATCCCTCCTTCCCAGAACATCTTCCCTCTCTGCCCAGACCTTCCTGATTCAGGGCAGCATCCCAAATGAGCTCCTAGAGAAGTCTTTGCATGTCACTCCTCACCAGCATGTCCTTATTCTGGTGCAGGAAAGCCTTGTTCATGGGCGCTACTGTGAAAGCAGGCTGAGGCGGGCACAAACAGGTCCTGCACTGCAGTGCAAGTTTCTCAGAGCTCCTGTCACAGCCCCAGCCCTTCTCTCAGCTCTGCGCTTTGTACCCCAACAGAAACGAACTTACAGCTTTTAGAAATCAATTTCTTTATCAAAATCAGAGAAAAAAGCTTTGTCTGCTAATACAAGGTATCACTATCATCATCACAAAAAGTATCCCTACCACTAAGAATATCGTATCTCTTATCAGTAAAATCAGCACGGTCCTCTAATATTAGGTGTCATTATTAGAAGCACTATCACGAAAAGAATCACTAGCTATCACTATCACTATCTATCACTATCACTATCACTAAAAGCATCACTATCACTATCACTCTCACTATTACTATCCCTATCACTGCCACTGTCACTATCTATCACTATCACTGAAGAGTTCCTATTACTAGAACTATCTATCACTACCACTAAAAGAATCACTGCCACTCTCACTATCAGTATCCCTGTCACTACCTCTACCACTATCACAATCTATCACTTATCACTATCACTAATCTTCATCTTGGAACATAAAGTATTCCTCCTGGTACTGGTTACAGGGGCACCAGGAGGCTGTGGGCTGAGGAGACTCCAGGGAAATCCAGTAGTCCCGTGAAGTAGCCCCCTCAGCCAGAGCACAGTAGGGACACGTGGTCTGAGGTGACGGGTCTGCGCGCATGTTCTTGTATCGCTGGGTCAGCTCTGCTGCAAAGATCTGAGGAAACAGACGGCAGCTGTCCCTGAACCTGTTGGCTTGGGGTCCCATGCCGCTTCCTGGACCTTCTCCTGACTCTGTTTCATCTCTAAGCAGGCCACGGCTTTCCCAGGAAGAGTCCCAGCCCTGTCCTGATGCCTCTTTGTCTTCCTGGGCCCTCCTGTAGAAACAGATTTCCAAGAAGACTCCTCATAGATAGGAATTTGGAGCACAGTTAACTGCACTGCAGCGATTACCACAGAACTGCCTGGGCACTCCAGCATGGTGCAATCACTTCATTGCCAATGGCAGCAATGAATAACTCGCATGTCTCTCTTGGGCAGCTGACACATGACGATGTACCCAACTACTGCTGCAAGCAGAATCACAGCCGAGACTGGAAGTGATGCTAGGAGGTACTTCTTGCTGAATTCCCACTGTCCAAGAGTCTCAACTTTTTGCCCAGCAGGTGATCCTAGCAGGAGAAAAGACAATGTGAGAGACAATGTTTGCACTCTGCACTAGGCATAATTCCACAGTCTGCTTCACATGCCTGAAGATTATTTTGTTCAGAGATTTCTTCCTCTGGCTCTGGTGTCTCAGCATCAGGGACCAAGAGAAGAGGTTCTCATGGGGAAGAGCCCAGTGTGTGCCAGGGAGCAGCACTGCCCCTGTCTTTTCCTCTGGGCTGCAGGCCAGGCCTGTGTGCTGGGCAGCTGCAATTCATCCATGGAGAGCACTGCAGGGATACAGCAGAAATGCTGCTCTTCTTCCAAGACAGCATCGCCCAAGCACTCACCGGAATATTCCTCAGGCATAGCGAGTTTGCTGGTGTCCCGTATTACTTCTCTTTCTTCATCTGAGCTTGGCTCACTGTTATTTTCTTCCACAGGGAGGGTCTCTGGCAAAGTCTCAGAATCTGTCTCTTCATAAAAAAACATTGGACACTTTAACCAGAAGCCACTGCCCCTTACCACAAGCATGGTGCCATGGCCTGGGAATTCTGGCAGGTGGCAGTGAGGAGCCTGCTGTGCCCAAAGACAAGAGGAATCCATAGCCGAGTTTTCTGCCATGCAACATGAAATGCAGACCACCCAAGACTTAATCAACCAAATGACCCAGAGAAAGAATGCCTTCTGGCTCATACTCATACTTGAGGTCCAGCTTCAACCCATCCCTGAGCCTGAGGTTTGGCAGGGGCAGCCAAGACTGCGTGGGATATCATTTTTGCCTTAGTGCTGTGCTGAGTGTTAGATGAAAACAAATTCAGCAGAGGTCTTTTGCCAACATCTGGCTGCCAATGTCTGCACACAGCAGCTCTGGCCAGTAATGGTACATCTGCAGCAGCAGCTGGAGATGCTCCTGGCAATCATCTGGAAGCACAGCTGTGAGCAAATGCCATGCTGGACCTTTTCTATGGCTCATTCCAGGAGCTGTGAAATGGGGTGTCCCTGCAGCAAGACTCTGACTGAACACTTCTGGTTATCCAGGATTCAGAACATCCCTAGCGGAATGAAAAGCTTTGCATCCCAGGCTGCAGGCTTAACAGAATGGGATGTACCAACCAGATGGGGCTTCATCCATGGCTGTCAGGAGCTCCTCTGCTCCTGACCGGGGAGGGAATCCTTCAGGGAATCCTCCAGGAAATCCTCCATGGAATCCTTCAGGAACCGTGTCATGATTCTTCCCTAAGTTAGATTTATAAAAGAATGTTACACCTAGGAATGTGTATTTCTCATGAATAACATGGGGAAAAGGAGTGCTCATGCTTGTGAAGGCACTAGAGACTGATTACTCACACTTGACGTACCAGCTTGGAATCAGCACGGTATCTGCCTCCAGCTCAGGGGCTGAAAGAGCACTCTCTGTGTCCACAACTACAGAACACACACAAGAAGTTAGCATCACATTTACTTCTCTCATGGTCACACCTCAAGGCCTGCATGTGGAAGGTGCTGACAGGGCACACACAGGTGGTTCTGTATTCTCACAGCTGCACAGGGGTCTGGCTGCCCTTGGGACACTGAGCCGGCAGCTCTCACATGAACTGAAAAGCCATGGCGTGCCCACAAAACCTGTGGCTAGGTCAGCCCTGGAGCCAGGCCCCAGGAGGGTGGATTACCAGAGGTGAGCGATGGACAACCAGAGCTGAGTGACGTATAACTGGCTGCCCGTGATGAATAACCAGTGGTAGCCATGGAGAACCTGTGCTGAGGTTCTGGGCCTGAACTGCCCCTTCCTACCTCCTTGCTCTTTAGAACCCTGTGCCCATGCTGCACCCTAAAGCAGCTGCAGCCCCTCACTCCTGCCCTGGTGTGTCTGCCCCAGTGCCCACAGCGTGGTGGCCTCCTGGCTCAGCCAGCCCTAGTCCTGGCCCCGCTGCTGCCAGCCAGGCCTATGAGCTGGGCCCTGTCTGCCTACCTGCTCCCTGCCCAGCCGTTGGAGCACTCTGGGCATTCTGGGCTTGTAGGGCCAGGAGAAAGAGGAGCAGGAGGCACTGCCTCAGGGCCATGATCCCCCCTGCTGACAACATTCTGCTGCTGCCACTGCTGCTGCTGCCAAGAGCCCCCGTGGAATCACCAGGCTCGCTCTGGCACAGCGAGTGGCCCGGGACACTCTCCCGTCCCTCGGCAGGCCGGGAGAGTGGTTAAGGCTGTCACCTTGCACAGGCGAGGCTCTGCGCAACGAAAGGTAGAAAAAAGAATGGGCTGCTGTTGAGGGTTTAGTCAGGGTTTATTGAGGAAGTGCAGCAAATTGATCCACAACCCAGGGGATCCAGTGAACTGCAAACCCTGAACTGGCGTGTGCAATGTGCTGTAAAGGCGGAAGGGAACAGGGGAGGGGCTCACCCACCCGCCAGTGGGGTTACAGGAGGGCATGGGGAGCAGGAAAACAGGCATTTAGGAAAACCAATGCGGGCAATTCAGGGGAGAGGCCTCGGGGCCTGAACCTATCACTTGATGGCCTTGGTAGAAGTTTCTACAGGGAGGGGATGGGCCGTCGAGTAATGGACTGGACACCAGGAGGGGAGGGGTTGAAGGAGTGACACAGCAATTTTTAGGGAACAGGGGGAGGAGGCAGAGTGATTGACAATGAAGAGGAGGGAGGAGGCAACAGGGGCAGAACCATTTTAACCGTAAAAATGGGACAAACTAAGGCATAACAGTGCAACTAAAACATACAAAGCCACAATACAACACTGCAGTGTTTCCCAGAGCACTGAACAACACGGTGGGGCTCTGGAACCTCACACGATACAGAACCCTCAGATCTCATGTCAAAGTGGTGTCTCTGAACTCCCCAATGTATGCCCACTTTGCCTGTGAATTCCTGGACCTCCCCTCTATTGAATTTCCTTTTCTGCACAGGAATGGAAGGAGCAAAACAGAGAAGGTTCGATGTATTCTGGGAGGTAGCACTGTGCATGGGAATGCAGAGGCACTAATGCCTTACTCCTCAGAAACCCTATCAGAAGCCCTCCATGAAGGCTGTTTTAAAAACCCAGATGCAAGTGTCCTTCTTTGGTAGTATTTATGTCTGACAGCCTTCTGGCAAGAAACCTGCTTTTCCCATTTCTTCTGCTACAGTTTCATCACCTTTGATGATGAAAGCACTGCTTCCATTCTCCACTGTCACGCCAACATGGGTGTGCAGTGCTCACGCTTCTCCCAAGTGAGCCTGGTTAATTCCCTTGCCACTTCCAATCCCACTTCAAGCTCACTAAAGGAGCCCCACTAAATCCTGAGCCAAGATCCTTTTTCCCTTTGAGGCAGATGTAGGCCATGTGCACCATCAAGCCTGGTGTCCTGTAGAGTAAGCCATGGTCAAAGGCCCACATTCCTACTGCAAACATCAGGGTGCCAGGGATTCACTTCTAGAACCTTCCTGTGTCTGGGTCACTGCAAGTGGGACAAGTAAATTCCACATGCACCCCAGATCCCTCAAGCTGTCATGCAGAGCCTCCTGTGACCAATATCACGTTCCTTCCCCTCTGTATCTCACACAGCCAGCCATCATCTTTCTGCTCCTTGATCCTCTTTGTGCTCACTGGGGAGGGACTGCCACATCCCCCATGACCTAAGTCACCATATCAGGTCTCCTTGATGTGCTCAGCACTGGACATCCCTCCTTCCCAGAACATCTTCCCTCTCTGCCCAGACCTTCCTGATTCAGGGCAGCATCCCAAATGAGCTCCTAGACAAGTCTTTGCATGTCACTCCTCACCAGCATGTCCTTATTCTGGTGCAGGAAAGCCTTGTTCATGGGCGCTACTGTGAAAGCAGGCTGAGGCGGGCACAAACAGGTCCTGCACTGCAGTGCAAGTTTCTCAGAGCTCCTGTCACAGCCCCAGCCCTTCTCTCAGCTCTGCGCATTGTACCCCAACAGAAACGAACTTACAGCTTTTAGAAATCAATTTCTTTAACAAAATCAGAGAAAAAAGCTTTGTCTGCTAATACAAGGTATCACTATCATCATCACAAAAAGTATCCCTACCACTAAGAATATCGTATCTCTTATCAGTAAAATCAGCACGGTCCTCTAATATTAGGTGTCATTATTAGAAGCACTATCACGAAAAGAATCACTAGCTATCACTATCACTATCTATCACTATCACTATCACTAAAAGCATCACTATCACTATCACTCTCACTATTACTATCCCTATCACTGCCACTGTCACTATCTATCACTATCACTGAAGAGTTCCTATTACTAGAACTATCTATCACTACCACTAAAAGAATCACTGCCACTCTCACTATCAGTATCCCTGTCACTACCTCTACCACTATCACAATCTATCACTTATCACTATCACTAATCTTCATCTTGGAACATAAAGTATTCCTCCTGGTACTGGTTACAGGGGCACCAGGAGGCTGTGGGCTGAGGAGACTCCAGGGAAATCCAGTAGTCCCGTGAAGTAGCCCCCTCAGCCAGAGCACAGTAGGGACACGTGGTCTGAGGTGACGGGTCTGCGCGCATGTTCTTGTATCGCTGGGTCAGCTCTGCTGCAAAGATCTGAGGAAACAGACGGCAGCTGTCCCTGAACCTGTTGGCTTGGGGTCCCATGCCGCTTCCTGGACCTTCTCCTGACTCTGTTTCATCTCTAAGCAGGCCACGGCTTTCCCAGGAAGAGTCCCAGCCCTGTCCTGATGCCTCTTTGTCTTCCTGGGCCCTCCTGTAGAAACAGATTTCCAAGAAGACTCCTCATAGATAGGAATTTGGAGCACAGTTAACTGCACTGCAGCGATTACCACAGAACTGCCTGGGCACTCCAGCATGGTGCAATCACTTCATTGCCAATGGCAGCAATGAATAACTCGCATGTCTCTCTTGGGCAGCTGACACATGACGATGTACCCAACTACTGCTGCAAGCAGAATCACAGCCGAGACTGGAAGTGATGCTAGGAGGTACTTCTTGCTGAATTCCCACTGTCCAAGAGTCTCAACTTTTTGCCCAGCAGGTGATCCTAGCAGGAGAAAAGACAATGTGAGAGACAATGTTTGCACTCTGCACTAGGCATAATTCCACAGTCTGCTTCACATGCCTGAAGATTATTTTGTTCAGAGATTTCTTCCTCTGGCTCTGGTGTCTCAGCATCAGGGACCAAGAGAAGAGGTTCTCATGGGGAAGAGCCCAGTGTGTGCCAGGGAGCAGCACTGCCCCTGTCTTTTCCTCTGGGCTGCAGGCCAGGCCTGTGTGCTGGGCAGCTGCAATTCATCCATGGAGAGCACTGCAGGGATACAGCAGAAACGCTGCTCTTCTTCCAAGACAGCATCGCCCAAGCACTCACCGGAATATTCCTCAGGCATAGCGAGTTTGCTGGTGTCCCGTATTACTTCTCTTTCTTCATCTGAGCTTGGCTCACTGTTATTTTCTTCCACAGGGAGGGTCTCTGGCAAAGTCTCAGAATCTGTCTCTTCATAAAAAAACATTGGACACTTTAACCAGAAGCCACTGCCCCTTACCACAAGCATGGTGCCATGGCCTGGGAATTCTGGCAGGTGGCAGTGAGGAGCCTGCTGTGCCCAAAGACAAGAGGAATCCATAGCCGAGTTTTCTGCCATGCAACATGAAATGCAGACCACCCAAGACTTAATCAACCAAATGACCCAGAGAAAGAATGCCTTCTGGCTCATACTCATACTTGAGGTCCAGCTTCAACCCATCCCTGAGCCTGAGGTTTGGCAGGGGCAGCCAAGACTGCGTGGGATATCATTTTTGCCTTAGTGCTGTGCTGAGTGTTAGATGAAAACAAATTCAGCAGAGGTCTTTTGCCAACATCTGGCTGCCAATGTCTGCACACAGCAGCTCTGGCCAGTAATGGTACATCTGCAGCAGCAGCTGGAGATGCTCCTGGCAATCATCTGGAAGCACAGCTGTGAGCAAATGCCATGCTGGACCTTTTCTATGGCTCATTCCAGGAGCTGTGAAATGGGGTGTCCCTGCAGCAAGACTCTGACTGAACACTTCTGGTTATCCAGGATTCAGAACATCCCTAGCGGAATGAAAAGCTTTGCATCCCAGGCTGCAGGCTTAACAGAATGGGATGTACCAACCAGATGGGGCTTCATCCATGGCTGTCAGGAGCTCCTCTGCTCCTGACCGGGGAGGGAATCCTTCAGGGAATCCTCCAGGAAATCCTCCATGGAATCCTTCAGGAACCGTGTCATGATTCTTCCCTAAGTTAGATTTATAAAAGAATGTTACACCTAGGAATGTGTATTTCTCATGAATAACATGGGGAAAAGGAGTGCTCATGCTTGTGAAGGCACTAGAGACTGATTACTCACACTTGACGTACCAGCTTGGAATCAGCACGGTATCTGCCTCCAGCTCAGGGGCTGAAAGAGCACTCTCTGTGTCCACAACTACAGAACACACACAAGAAGTTAGCATCACATTTACTTCTCTCATGGTCACACCTCAAGGCCTGCATGTGGAAGGTGCTGACAGGGCACACACAGGTGGTTCTGTATTCTCACAGCTGCACAGGGGTCTGGCTGCCCTTGGGACACTGAGCCGGCAGCTCTCACATGAACTGAAAAGCCATGGCGTGCCCACAAAACCTGTGGCTAGGTCAGCCCTGGAGCCAGGCCCCAGGAGGGTGGATTACCAGAGGTGAGCGATGGACAACCAGAGCTGAGTGACGTATAACTGGCTGCCCGTGATGAATAACCAGTGGTAGCCATGGAGAACCTGTGCTGAGGTTCTGGGCCTGAACTGCCCCTTCCTACCTCCTTGCTCTTTAGAACCCTGTGCCCATGCTGCACCCTAAAGCAGCTGCAGCCCCTCACTCCTGCCCTGGTGTGTCTGCCCCAGTGCCCACAGCGTGGTGGCCTCCTGGCTCAGCCAGCCCTAGTCCTGGCCCCGCTGCTGCCAGCCAGGCCTATGAGCTGGGCCCTGTCTGCCTACCTGCTCCCTGCCCAGCCGTTGGAGCACTCTGGGCATTCTGGGCTTGTAGGGCCAGGAGAAAGAGGAGCAGGAGGCACTGCCTCAGGGCCATGATCCCCCCTGCTGACAACATTCTGCTGCTGCCACTGCTGCTGCTGCCAAGAGCCCCCGTGGAATCACCAGGCTCGCTCTGGCACAGCGAGTGGCCCGGGACACTCTCCCGTCCCTCGGCAGGCCGGGAGAGTGGTTAAGGCTGTCACCTTGCACAGGCGAGGCTCTGCGCAACGAAAGGTAGAAAAAAGAATGGGCTGCTGTTGAGGGTTTAGTCAGGGTTTATTGAGGAAGTGCAGCAAATGGATCCACAACCCAGGGGATCCAGTGAACTGCAAACCCTGAACTGGCGTGTGCAATGTGCTGTAAAGGCGGAAGGGAACAGGGGAGGGGCTCACCCACCCGCCAGTGGGGTTACAGGAGGGCATGGGGAGCAGGAAAACAGGCATTTAGGAAAACCAATGCGGGCAATTCAGGGGAGAGGCCTCGGGGCCTGAACCTATCACTTGATGGCCTTGGTAGAAGTTTCTACAGGGAGGGGATGGGCCGTCGAGTAATGGACTGGACACCAGGAGGGGAGGGGTTGAAGGAGTGACACAGCAATTTTTAGGGAACAGGGGGAGGAGGCAGAGTGATTGACAATGAAGAGGAGGGAGGAGGCAACAGGGGCAGAACCATTTTAACCGTAAAAATGGGACAAACTAAGGCATAACAGTGCAACTAAAACATACAAAGCCACAATACAACACTGCAGTGTTTCCCAGAGCACTGAACAACACGGTGGGGCTCTGGAACCTCACACGATACAGAACCCTCAGATCTCATGTCAAAGTGGTGTCTCTGAACTCCCCAATGTATGCCCACTTTGCCTGTGAATTCCTGGACCTCCCCTCTATTGAATTTCCTTTTCTGCACAGGAATGGAAGGAGCAAAACAGAGAAGGTTCGATGTATTCTGGGAGGTAGCACTGTGCATGGGAATGCAGAGGCACTAATGCCTTACTCCTCAGAAACCCTATCAGAAGCCCTCCATGAAGGCTGTTTTAAAAACCCAGATGCAAGTGTCCTTCTTTGGTAGTATTTATGTCTGACAGCCTTCTGGCAAGAAACCTGCTTTTCCCATTTCTTCTGCTACAGTTTCATCACCTTTGATGATGAAAGCACTGCTTCCATTCTCCACTGTCACGCCAACATGGGTGTGCAGTGCTCACGCTTCTCCCAAGTGAGCCTGGTTAATTCCCTTGCCACTTCCAATCCCACTTCAAGCTCACTAAAGGAGCCCCACTAAATCCTGAGCCAAGATCCTTTTTCCCTTTGAGGCAGATGTAGGCCATGTGCACCATCAAGCCTGGTGTCCTGTAGAGTAAGCCATGGTCAAAGGCCCACATTCCTACTGCAAACATCAGGGTGCCAGGGATTCACTTCTAGAACCTTCCTGTGTCTGGGTCACTGCAAGTGGGACAAGTAAATTCCACATGCACCCCAGATCCCTCAAGCTGTCATGCAGAGCCTCCTGTGACCAATATCACGTTCCTTCCCCTCTGTATCTCACACAGCCAGCCATCATCTTTCTGCTCCTTGATCCTCTTTGTGCTCACTGGGGAGGGACTGCCACATCCCCCATGACCTAAGTCACCATATCAGGTCTCCTTGATGTGCTCAGCACTGGACATCCCTCCTTCCCAGAACATCTTCCCTCTCTGCCCAGACCTTCCTGATTCAGGGCAGCATCCCAAATGAGCTCCTAGAGAAGTCTTTGCATGTCACTCCTCACCAGCATGTCCTTATTCTGGTGCAGGAAAGCCTTGTTCATGGGCGCTACTGTGAAAGCAGGCTGAGGCGGGCACAAACAGGTCCTGCACTGCAGTGCAAGTTTCTCAGAGCTCCTGTCACAGCCCCAGCCCTTCTCTCAGCTCTGCGCTTTGTACCCCAACAGAAACGAACTTACAGCTTTTAGAAATCAATTTCTTTATCAAAATCAGAGAAAAAAGCTTTGTCTGCTAATACAAGGTATCACTATCATCATCACAAAAAGTATCCCTACCACTAAGAATATCGTATCTCTTATCAGTAAAATCAGCACGGTCCTCTAATATTAGGTGTCATTATTAGAAGCACTATCACGAAAAGAATCACTAGCTATCACTATCACTATCTATCACTATCACTATCACTAAAAGCATCACTATCACTATCACTCTCACTATTACTATCCCTATCACTGCCACTGTCACTATCTATCACTATCACTGAAGAGTTCCTATTACTAGAACTATCTATCACTACCACTAAAAGAATCACTGCCACTCTCACTATCAGTATCCCTGTCACTACCTCTACCACTATCACAATCTATCACTTATCACTATCACTAATCTTCATCTTGGAACATAAAGTATTCCTCCTGGTACTGGTTACAGGGGCACCAGGAGGCTGTGGGCTGAGGAGACTCCAGGGAAATCCAGTAGTCCCGTGAAGTAGCCCCCTCAGCCAGAGCACAGTAGGGACACGTGGTCTGAGGTGACGGGTCTGCGCGCATGTTCTTGTATCGCTGGGTCAGCTCTGCTGCAAAGATCTGAGGAAACAGACGGCAGCTGTCCCTGAACCTGTTGGCTTGGGGTCCCATGCCGCTTCCTGGACCTTCTCCTGACTCTGTTTCATCTCTAAGCAGGCCACGGCTTTCCCAGGAAGAGTCCCAGCCCTGTCCTGATGCCTCTTTGTCTTCCTGGGCCCTCCTGTAGAAACAGATTTCCAAGAAGACTCCTCATAGATAGGAATTTGGAGCACAGTTAACTGCACTGCAGCGATTACCACAGAACTGCCTGGGCACTCCAGCATGGTGCAATCACTTCATTGCCAATGGCAGCAATGAATAACTCGCATGTCTCTCTTGGGCAGCTGACACATGACGATGTACCCAACTACTGCTGCAAGCAGAATCACAGCCGAGACTGGAAGTGATGCTAGGAGGTACTTCTTGCTGAATTCCCACTGTCCAAGAGTCTCAACTTTTTGCCCAGCAGGTGATCCTAGCAGGAGAAAAGACAATGTGAGAGACAATGTTTGCACTCTGCACTAGGCATAATTCCACAGTCTGCTTCACATGCCTGAAGATTATTTTGTTCAGAGATTTCTTCCTCTGGCTCTGGTGTCTCAGCATCAGGGACCAAGAGAAGAGGTTCTCATGGGGAAGAGCCCAGTGTGTGCCAGGGAGCAGCACTGCCCCTGTCTTTTCCTCTGGGCTGCAGGCCAGGCCTGTGTGCTGGGCAGCTGCAATTCATCCATGGAGAGCACTGCAGGGATACAGCAGAAATGCTGCTCTTCTTCCAAGACAGCATCGCCCAAGCACTCACCGGAATATTCCTCAGGCATAGCGAGTTTGCTGGTGTCCCGTATTACTTCTCTTTCTTCATCTGAGCTTGGCTCACTGTTATTTTCTTCCACAGGGAGGGTCTCTGGCAAAGTCTCAGAATCTGTCTCTTCATAAAAAAACATTGGACACTTTAACCAGAAGCCACTGCCCCTTACCACAAGCATGGTGCCATGGCCTGGGAATTCTGGCAGGTGGCAGTGAGGAGCCTGCTGTGCCCAAAGACAAGAGGAATCCATAGCCGAGTTTTCTGCCATGCAACATGAAATGCAGACCACCCAAGACTTAATCAACCAAATGACCCAGAGAAAGAATGCCTTCTGGCTCATACTCATACTTGAGGTCCAGCTTCAACCCATCCCTGAGCCTGAGGTTTGGCAGGGGCAGCCAAGACTGCGTGGGATATCATTTTTGCCTTAGTGCTGTGCTGAGTGTTAGATGAAAACAAATTCAGCAGAGGTCTTTTGCCAACATCTGGCTGCCAATGTCTGCACACAGCAGCTCTGGCCAGTAATGGTACATCTGCAGCAGCAGCTGGAGATGCTCCTGGCAATCATCTGGAAGCACAGCTGTGAGCAAATGCCATGCTGGACCTTTTCTATGGCTCATTCCAGGAGCTGTGAAATGGGGTGTCCCTGCAGCAAGACTCTGACTGAACACTTCTGGTTATCCAGGATTCAGAACATCCCTAGCGGAATGAAAAGCTTTGCATCCCAGGCTGCAGGCTTAACAGAATGGGATGTACCAACCAGATGGGGCTTCATCCATGGCTGTCAGGAGCTCCTCTGCTCCTGACCGGGGAGGGAATCCTTCAGGGAATCCTCCAGGAAATCCTCCATGGAATCCTTCAGGAACCGTGTCATGATTCTTCCCTAAGTTAGATTTATAAAAGAATGTTACACCTAGGAATGTGTATTTCTCATGAATAACATGGGGAAAAGGAGTGCTCATGCTTGTGAAGGCACTAGAGACTGATTACTCACACTTGACGTACCAGCTTGGAATCAGCACGGTATCTGCCTCCAGCTCAGGGGCTGAAAGAGCACTCTCTGTGTCCACAACTACAGAACACACACAAGAAGTTAGCATCACATTTACTTCTCTCATGGTCACACCTCAAGGCCTGCATGTGGAAGGTGCTGACAGGGCACACACAGGTGGTTCTGTATTCTCACAGCTGCACAGGGGTCTGGCTGCCCTTGGGACACTGAGCCGGCAGCTCTCACATGAACTGAAAAGCCATGGCGTGCCCACAAAACCTGTGGCTAGGTCAGCCCTGGAGCCAGGCCCCAGGAGGGTGGATTACCAGAGGTGAGCGATGGACAACCAGAGCTGAGTGACGTATAACTGGCTGCCCGTGATGAATAACCAGTGGTAGCCATGGAGAACCTGTGCTGAGGTTCTGGGCCTGAACTGCCCCTTCCTACCTCCTTGCTCTTTAGAACCCTGTGCCCATGCTGCACCCTAAAGCAGCTGCAGCCCCTCACTCCTGCCCTGGTGTGTCTGCCCCAGTGCCCACAGCGTGGTGGCCTCCTGGCTCAGCCAGCCCTAGTCCTGGCCCCGCTGCTGCCAGCCAGGCCTATGAGCTGGGCCCTGTCTGCCTACCTGCTCCCTGCCCAGCCGTTGGAGCACTCTGGGCATTCTGGGCTTGTAGGGCCAGGAGAAAGAGGAGCAGGAGGCACTGCCTCAGGGCCATGATCCCCCCTGCTGACAACATTCTGCTGCTGCCACTGCTGCTGCTGCCAAGAGCCCCCGTGGAATCACCAGGCTCGCTCTGGCACAGCGAGTGGCCCGGGACACTCTCCCGTCCCTCGGCAGGCCGGGAGAGTGGTTAAGGCTGTCACCTTGCACAGGCGAGGCTCTGCGCAACGAAAGGTAGAAAAAAGAATGGGCTGCTGTTGAGGGTTTAGTCAGGGTTTATTGAGGAAGTGCAGCAAATTGATCCACAACCCAGGGGATCCAGTGAACTGCAAACCCTGAACTGGCGTGTGCAATGTGCTGTAAAGGCGGAAGGGAACAGGGGAGGGGCTCACCCACCCGCCAGTGGGGTTACAGGAGGGCATGGGGAGCAGGAAAACAGGCATTTAGGAAAACCAATGCGGGCAATTCAGGGGAGAGGCCTCGGGGCCTGAACCTATCACTTGATGGCCTTGGTAGAAGTTTCTACAGGGAGGGGATGGGCCGTCGAGTAATGGACTGGACACCAGGAGGGGAGGGGTTGAAGGAGTGACACAGCAATTTTTAGGGAACAGGGGGAGGAGGCAGAGTGATTGACAATGAAGAGGAGGGAGGAGGCAACAGGGGCAGAACCATTTTAACCGTAAAAATGGGACAAACTAAGGCATAACAGTGCAACTAAAACATACAAAGCCACAATACAACACTGCAGTGTTTCCCAGAGCACTGAACAACACGGTGGGGCTCTGGAACCTCACACGATACAGAACCCTCAGATCTCATGTCAAAGTGGTGTCTCTGAACTCCCCAATGTATGCCCACTTTGCCTGTGAATTCCTGGACCTCCCCTCTATTGAATTTCCTTTTCTGCACAGGAATGGAAGGAGCAAAACAGAGAAGGTTCGATGTATTCTGGGAGGTAGCACTGTGCATGGGAATGCAGAGGCACTAATGCCTTACTCCTCAGAAACCCTATCAGAAGCCCTCCATGAAGGCTGTTTTAAAAACCCAGATGCAAGTGTCCTTCTTTGGTAGTATTTATGTCTGACAGCCTTCTGGCAAGAAACCTGCTTTTCCCATTTCTTCTGCTACAGTTTCATCACCTTTGATGATGAAAGCACTGCTTCCATTCTCCACTGTCACGCCAACATGGGTGTGCAGTGCTCACGCTTCTCCCAAGTGAGCCTGGTTAATTCCCTTGCCACTTCCAATCCCACTTCAAGCTCACTAAAGGAGCCCCACTAAATCCTGAGCCAAGATCCTTTTTCCCTTTGAGGCAGATGTAGGCCATGTGCACCATCAAGCCTGGTGTCCTGTAGAGTAAGCCATGGTCAAAGGCCCACATTCCTACTGCAAACATCAGGGTGCCAGGGATTCACTTCTAGAACCTTCCTGTGTCTGGGTCACTGCAAGTGGGACAAGTAAATTCCACATGCACCCCAGATCCCTCAAGCTGTCATGCAGAGCCTCCTGTGACCAATATCACGTTCCTTCCCCTCTGTATCTCACACAGCCAGCCATCATCTTTCTGCTCCTTGATCCTCTTTGTGCTCACTGGGGAGGGACTGCCACATCCCCCATGACCTAAGTCACCATATCAGGTCTCCTTGATGTGCTCAGCACTGGACATCCCTCCTTCCCAGAACATCTTCCCTCTCTGCCCAGACCTTCCTGATTCAGGGCAGCATCCCAAATGAGCTCCTAGAGAAGTCTTTGCATGTCACTCCTCACCAGCATGTCCTTATTCTGGTGCAGGAAAGCCTTGTTCATGGGCGCTACTGTGAAAGCAGGCTGAGGCGGGCACAAACAGGTCCTGCACTGCAGTGCAAGTTTCTCAGAGCTCCTGTCACAGCCCCAGCCCTTCTCTCAGCTCTGCGCATTGTACCCCAACAGAAACGAACTTACAGCTTTTAGAAATCAATTTCTTTAACAAAATCAGAGAAAAAAGCTTTGTCTGCTAATACAAGGTATCACTATCATCATCACAAAAAGTATCCCTACCACTAAGAATATCGTATCTCTTATCAGTAAAATCAGCACGGTCCTCTAATATTAGGTGTCATTATTAGAAGCACTATCACGAAAAGAATCACTAGCTATCACTATCACTATCTATCACTATCACTATCACTAAAAGCATCACTATCACTATCACTCTCACTATTACTATCCCTATCACTGCCACTGTCACTATCTATCACTATCACTGAAGAGTTCCTATTACTAGAACTATCTATCACTACCACTAAAAGAATCACTGCCACTCTCACTATCAGTATCCCTGTCACTACCTCTACCACTATCACTATCTATCACTTATCACTATCACTAATCTTCATCTTGGAACATAAAGTATTCCTCCTGGTACTGGTTACAGGGGCACCAGGAGGCTGTGGGCTGAGGAGACTCCAGGGAAATCCAGTAGTCCCGTGAAGTAGCCCCCTCAGCCAGAGCACAGTAGGGACACGTGGTCTGAGGTGACGGGTCTGCGCGCATGTTCTTGTATCGCTGGGTCAGCTCTGCTGCAAAGATCTGAGGAAACAGACGGCAGCTGTCCCTGAACCTGTTGGCTTGGGGTCCCATGCCGCTTCCTGGACCTTCTCCTGACTCTGTTTCATCTCTAAGCAGGCCACGGCTTTCCCAGGAAGAGTCCCAGCCCTGTCCTGATGCCTCTTTGTCTTCCTGGGCCCTCCTGTAGAAACAGATTTCCAAGAAGACTCCTCATAGATAGGAATTTGGAGCACAGTTAACTGCACTGCAGCGATTACCACAGAACTGCCTGGGCACTCCAGCATGGTGCAATCACTTCATTGCCAATGGCAGCAATGAATAACTCGCATGTCTCTCTTGGGCAGCTGACACATGACGATGTACCCAACTACTGCTGCAAGCAGAATCACAGCCGAGACTGGAAGTGATGCTAGGAGGTACTTCTTGCTGAATTCCCACTGTCCAAGAGTCTCAACTTTTTGCCCAGCAGGTGATCCTAGCAGGAGAAAAGACAATGTGAGAGACAATGTTTGCACTCTGCACTAGGCATAATTCCACAGTCTGCTTCACATGCCTGAAGATTATTTTGTTCAGAGATTTCTTCCTCTGGCTCTGGTGTCTCAGCATCAGGGACCAAGAGAAGAGGTTCTCATGGGGAAGAGCCCAGTGTGTGCCAGGGAGCAGCACTGCCCCTGTCTTTTCCTCTGGGCTGCAGGCCAGGCCTGTGTGCTGGGCAGCTGCAATTCATCCATGGAGAGCACTGCAGGGATACAGCAGAAATGCTGCTCTTCTTCCAAGACAGCATCGCCCAAGCACTCACCGGAATATTCCTCAGGCATAGCGAGTTTGCTGGTGTCCCGTATTACTTCTCTTTCTTCATCTGAGCTTGGCTCACTGTTATTTTCTTCCACAGGGAGGGTCTCTGGCAAAGTCTCAGAATCTGTCTCTTCATAAAAAAACATTGGACACTTTAACCAGAAGCCACTGCCCCTTACCACAAGCATGGTGCCATGGCCTGGGAATTCTGGCAGGTGGCAGTGAGGAGCCTGCTGTGCCCAAAGACAAGAGGAATCCATAGCCGAGTTTTCTGCCATGCAACATGAAATGCAGACCACCCAAGACTTAATCAACCAAATGACCCAGAGAAAGAATGCCTTCTGGCTCATACTCATACTTGAGGTCCAGCTTCAACCCATCCCTGAGCCTGAGGTTTGGCAGGGGCAGCCAAGACTGCGTGGGATATCATTTTTGCCTTAGTGCTGTGCTGAGTGTTAGATGAAAACAAATTCAGCAGAGGTCTTTTGCCAACATCTGGCTGCCAATGTCTGCACACAGCAGCTCTGGCCAGTAATGGTACATCTGCAGCAGCAGCTGGAGATGCTCCTGGCAATCATCTGGAAGCACAGCTGTGAGCAAATGCCATGCTGGACCTTTTCTATGGCTCATTCCAGGAGCTGTGAAATGGGGTGTCCCTGCAGCAAGACTCTGACTGAACACTTCTGGTTATCCAGGATTCAGAACATCCCTAGCGGAATGAAAAGCTTTGCATCCCAGGCTGCAGGCTTAACAGAATGGGATGTACCAACCAGATGGGGCTTCATCCATGGCTGTCAGGAGCTCCTCTGCTCCTGACCGGGGAGGGAATCCTTCAGGGAATCCTCCAGGAAATCCTCCATGGAATCCTTCAGGAACCGTGTCATGATTCTTCCCTAAGTTAGATTTATAAAAGAATGTTACACCTAGGAATGTGTATTTCTCATGAATAACATGGGGAAAAGGAGTGCTCATGCTTGTGAAGGCACTAGAGACTGATTACTCACACTTGACGTACCAGCTTGGAATCAGCACGGTATCTGCCTCCAGCTCAGGGGCTGAAAGAGCACTCTCTGTGTCCATAACTACAGAACACACACAAGAAGTTAGCATCACATTTACTTCTCTCATGGTCACACCTCAAGGCCTGCATGTGGAAGGTGCTGACAGGGCACACACAGGTGGGGCTGTATTCTCACAGCTGCACAGGGGTCTGGCTGCCCTTGGGACACTGAGCCGGCAGCTCTCACATGAACTGAAAAGCCATGGCGTGCCCACAAAACCTGTGGCTAGGTCAGCCCTGGAGCCAGGCCCCAGGAGGGTGGATTACCAGAGGTGAGCGATGGACAACCAGAGCTGAGTGACGTATAACTGGCTGCCCGTGATGAATAACCAGTGGTAGCCATGGAGAACCTGTGCTGAGGTTCTGGGCCTGAACTGCCCCTTCCTACCTCCTTGCTCTTTAGAACCCTGTGCCCATGCTGCACCCTAAAGCAGCTGCAGCCCCTCACTCCTGCCCTGGTGTGTCTGCCCCAGTGCCCACAGCGTGGTGGCCTCCTGGCTCAGCCAGCCCTAGTCCTGGCCCCGCTGCTGCCAGCCAGGCCTATGAGCTGGGCCCTGTCTGCCTACCTGCTCTCTGCCCAGCCGTTGGAGCACTCTGGGCATTCTGGGCTTGTAGGGCCAGGAGAAAGAGGAGCAGGAGGCACTGCCTCAGGGCCATGATCCCCCCTGCTGACAACATTCTGCTGCTGCCACTGCTGCTGCTGCCAAGAGCCCCCGTGGAATCACCAGGCTCGCTCTGGCACAGCGAGTGGCCCGGGACACTCTCCCGTCCCTCGGCAGGCCGGGAGAGTGGTTAAGGCTGTCACCTTGCACAGGCGAGGCTCTGCGCAACAAAAGGTAGAAAAAAGAATGGGCTGCTGTTGAGAGTTTAGTCAGGGTTTATTGAGGAAGTGCAGCAAATGGATCCACAACCCAGGGGATCCAGTGAACTGCAAACCCTGAACTGGGGTGTGCAATGTGCTGTAAAGGCGGAAGGGAACAGGGGAGGGGCTCACCCACCCGCCAGTGGGGTTACAGGAGGGCATGGGGAGCAGGAAAACAGGCATTTAGGAAAACCAATGCGGGCAATTCAGGGGAGAGGCCTCGGGGCCTGAACCTATCACTTGATGGCCTTGGTAGAAGTTTCTACAGGGAGGGGATGGGCCGTCGAGTAATGGACTGGACACCAGGAGGGGAGGGGTTGAAGGAGTGACACAGCAATTTTTAGGGAACAGGGGGAGGAGGCAGAGTGATTGACAATGAAGAGGAGGGAGGAGGCAACAGGGGCAGAACCATTTTAACCGTAAAAATGGGACAAACTAAGGCATAACAGTGCAACTAAAACATACAAAGCCACAATACAACACTGCAGTGTTTCCCAGAGCACTGAACAACACGGTGGGGCTCTGGAACCTCACACGATACAGAACCCTCAGATCTCATGTCAAAGTGGTGTCTCTGAACTCCCCAATGTATGCCCACTTTGCCTGTGAATTCCTGGACCTCCCCTCTATTGAATTTCCTTTTCTGCACAGGAATGGAAGGAGCAAAACAGAGAAGGTTCGATGTATTCTGGGAGGTAGCACTGTGCATGGGAATGCAGAGGCACTAATGCCTTACTCCTCAGAAACCCTATCAGAAGCCCTCCATGAAGGCTGTTTTAAAAACCCAGATGCAAGTGTCCTTCTTTGGTAGTATTTATGTCTGACAGCCTTCTGGCAAGAAACCTGCTTTTCCCATTTCTTCTGCTACAGTTTCATCACCTTTGATGATGAAAGCACTGCTTCCATTCTCCACTGTCACGCCAACATGGGTGTGCAGTGCTCACGCTTCTCCCAAGTGAGCCTGGTTAATTCCCTTGCCACTTCCAATCCCACTTCAAGCTCACTAAAGGAGCCCCACTAAATCCTGAGCCAAGATCCTTTTTCCCTTTGAGGCAGATGTAGGCCATGTGCACCATCAAGCCTGGTGTCCTGTAGAGTAAGCCATGGTCAAAGGCCCACATTCCTACTGCAAACATCAGGGTGCCAGGGATTCACTTCTAGAACCTTCCTGTGTCTGGGTCACTGCAAGTGGGACAAGTAAATTCCACATGCACCCCAGATCCCTCAAGCTGTCATGCAGAGCCTCCTGTGACCAATATCACGTTCCTTCCCCTCTGTATCTCACACAGCCAGCCATCATCTTTCTGCTCCTTGATCCTCTTTGTGCTCACTGGGGAGGGACTGCCACATCCCCCATGACCTAAGTCACCATATCAGGTCTCCTTGATGTGCTCAGCACTGGACATCCCTCCTTCCCAGAACATCTTCCCTCTCTGCCCAGACCTTCCTGATTCAGGGCAGCATCCCAAATGAGCTCCTAGACAAGTCTTTGCATGTCACTCCTCACCAGCATGTCCTTATTCTGGTGCAGGAAAGCCTTGTTCATGGGCGCTACTGTGAAAGCAGGCTGAGGCGGGCACAAACAGGTCCTGCACTGCAGTGCAAGTTTCTCAGAGCTCCTGTCACAGCCCCAGCCCTTCTCTCAGCTCTGCGCATTGTACCCCAACAGAAACGAACTTACAGCTTTTAGAAATCAATTTCTTTAACAAAATCAGAGAAAAAAGCTTTGTCTGCTAATACAAGGTATCACTATCATCATCACAAAAAGTATCCCTACCACTAAGAATATCGTATCTCTTATCAGTAAAATCAGCACGGTCCTCTAATATTAGGTGTCATTATTAGAAGCACTATCACGAAAAGAATCACTAGCTATCACTATCACTATCTATCACTATCACTATCACTAAAAGCATCACTATCACTATCACTCTCACTATTACTATCCCTATCACTGCCACTGTCACTATCTATCACTATCACTGAAGAGTTCCTATTACTAGAACTATCTATCACTACCACTAAAAGAATCACTGCCACTCTCACTATCAGTATCCCTGTCACTACCTCTACCACTATCACTATCTATCACTTATCACTATCACTAATCTTCATCTTGGAACATAAAGTATTCCTCCTGGTACTGGTTACAGGGGCACCAGGAGGCTGTGGGCTGAGGAGACTCCAGGGAAATCCAGTAGTCCCGTGAAGTAGCCCCCTCAGCCAGAGCACAGTAGGGACACGTGGTCTGAGGTGACGGGTCTGCGCGCATGTTCTTGTATCGCTGGGTCAGCTCTGCTGCAAAGATCTGAGGAAACAGACGGCAGCTGTCCCTGAACCTGTTGGCTTGGGGTCCCATGCCGCTTCCTGGACCTTCTCCTGACTCTGTTTCATCTCTAAGCAGGCCACGGCTTTCCCAGGAAGAGTCCCAGCCCTGTCCTGATGCCTCTTTGTCTTCCTGGGCCCTCCTGTAGAAACAGATTTCCAAGAAGACTCCTCATAGATAGGAATTTGGAGCACAGTTAACTGCACTGCAGCGATTACCACAGAACTGCCTGGGCACTCCAGCATGGTGCAATCACTTCATTGCCAATGGCAGCAATGAATAACTCGCATGTCTCTCTTGGGCAGCTGACACATGACGATGTACCCAACTACTGCTGCAAGCAGAATCACAGCCGAGACTGGAAGTGATGCTAGGAGGTACTTCTTGCTGAATTCCCACTGTCCAAGAGTCTCAACTTTTTGCCCAGCAGGTGATCCTAGCAGGAGAAAAGACAATGTGAGAGACAATGTTTGCACTCTGCACTAGGCATAATTCCACAGTCTGCTTCACATGCCTGAAGATTATTTTGTTCAGAGATTTCTTCCTCTGGCTCTGGTGTCTCAGCATCAGGGACCAAGAGAAGAGGTTCTCATGGGGAAGAGCCCAGTGTGTGCCAGGGAGCAGCACTGCCCCTGTCTTTTCCTCTGGGCTGCAGGCCAGGCCTGTGTGCTGGGCAGCTGCAATTCATCCATGGAGAGCACTGCAGGGATACAGCAGAAATGCTGCTCTTCTTCCAAGACAGCATCGCCCAAGCACTCACCGGAATATTCCTCAGGCATAGCGAGTTTGCTGGTGTCCCGTATTACTTCTCTTTCTTCATCTGAGCTTGGCTCACTGTTATTTTCTTCCACAGGGAGGGTCTCTGGCAAAGTCTCAGAATCTGTCTCTTCATAAAAAAACATTGGACACTTTAACCAGAAGCCACTGCCCCTTACCACAAGCATGGTGCCATGGCCTGGGAATTCTGGCAGGTGGCAGTGAGGAGCCTGCTGTGCCCAAAGACAAGAGGAATCCATAGCCGAGTTTTCTGCCATGCAACATGAAATGCAGACCACCCAAGACTTAATCAACCAAATGACCCAGAGAAAGAATGCCTTCTGGCTCATACTCATACTTGAGGTCCAGCTTCAACCCATCCCTGAGCCTGAGGTTTGGCAGGGGCAGCCAAGACTGCGTGGGATATCATTTTTGCCTTAGTGCTGTGCTGAGTGTTAGATGAAAACAAATTCAGCAGAGGTCTTTTGCCAACATCTGGCTGCCAATGTCTGCACACAGCAGCTCTGGCCAGTAATGGTACATCTGCAGCAGCAGCTGGAGATGCTCCTGGCAATCATCTGGAAGCACAGCTGTGAGCAAATGCCATGCTGGACCTTTTCTATGGCTCATTCCAGGAGCTGTGAAATGGGGTGTCCCTGCAGCAAGACTCTGACTGAACACTTCTGGTTATCCAGGATTCAGAACATCCCTAGCGGAATGAAAAGCTTTGCATCCCAGGCTGCAGGCTTAACAGAATGGGATGTACCAACCAGATGGGGCTTCATCCATGGCTGTCAGGAGCTCCTCTGCTCCTGACCGGGGAGGGAATCCTTCAGGGAATCCTCCAGGAAATCCTCCATGGAATCCTTCAGGAACCGTGTCATGATTCTTCCCTAAGTTAGATTTATAAAAGAATGTTACACCTAGGAATGTGTATTTCTCATGAATAACATGGGGAAAAGGAGTGCTCATGCTTGTGAAGGCACTAGAGACTGATTACTCACACTTGACGTACCAGCTTGGAATCAGCACGGTATCTGCCTCCAGCTCAGGGGCTGAAAGAGCACTCTCTGTGTCCATAACTACAGAACACACACAAGAAGTTAGCATCACATTTACTTCTCTCATGGTCACACCTCAAGGCCTGCATGTGGAAGGTGCTGACAGGGCACACACAGGTGGGGCTGTATTCTCACAGCTGCACAGGGGTCTGGCTGCCCTTGGGACACTGAGCCGGCAGCTCTCACATGAACTGAAAAGCCATGGCGTGCCCACAAAACCTGTGGCTAGGTCAGCCCTGGAGCCAGGCCCCAGGAGGGTGGATTACCAGAGGTGAGCGATGGACAACCAGAGCTGAGTGACGTATAACTGGCTGCCCGTGATGAATAACCAGTGGTAGCCATGGAGAACCTGTGCTGAGGTTCTGGGCCTGAACTGCCCCTTCCTACCTCCTTGCTCTTTAGAACCCTGTGCCCATGCTGCACCCTAAAGCAGCTGCAGCCCCTCACTCCTGCCCTGGTGTGTCTGCCCCAGTGCCCACAGCGTGGTGGCCTCCTGGCTCAGCCAGCCCTAGTCCTGGCCCCGCTGCTGCCAGCCAGGCCTATGAGCTGGGCCCTGTCTGCCTACCTGCTCTCTGCCCAGCCGTTGGAGCACTCTGGGCATTCTGGGCTTGTAGGGCCAGGAGAAAGAGGAGCAGGAGGCACTGCCTCAGGGCCATGATCCCCCCTGCTGACAACATTCTGCTGCTGCCACTGCTGCTGCTGCCAAGAGCCCCCGTGGAATCACCAGGCTCGCTCTGGCACAGCGAGTGGCCCGGGACACTCTCCCGTCCCTCGGCAGGCCGGGAGAGTGGTTAAGGCTGTCACCTTGCACAGGCGAGGCTCTGCGCAACAAAAGGTAGAAAAAAGAATGGGCTGCTGTTGAGAGTTTAGTCAGGGTTTATTGAGGAAGTGCAGCAAATGGATCCACAACCCAGGGGATCCAGTGAACTGCAAACCCTGAACTGGGGTGTGCAATGTGCTGTAAAGGCGGAAGGGAACAGGGGAGGGGCTCACCCACCCGCCAGTGGGGTTACAGGAGGGCATGGGGAGCAGGAAAACAGGCATTTAGGAAAACCAATGCGGGCAATTCAGGGGAGAGGCCTCGGGGCCTGAACCTATCACTTGATGGCCTTGGTAGAAGTTTCTACAGGGAGGGGATGGGCCGTCGAGTAATGGACTGGACACCAGGAGGGGAGGGGTTGAAGGAGTGAC
Organism: Ammospiza nelsoni; assembly: GCF_027579445.1. NCBI lineage: Eukaryota > Metazoa > Chordata > Aves > Passeriformes > Passerellidae > Ammospiza > Ammospiza nelsoni. Next base: position 74,297,351 of record NC_080669.1, on the reverse strand, counting down.
ACAGCAATTTTTAGGGAACAGGGGGAGGAGGCAGAGTGATTGACAATGAAGAGGAGGGAGGAGGCAACAGGGGCAGAACCATTTTAACCGTAAAAATGGGACAAACTAAGGCATAACAGTGCAACTAAAACATACAAAGCCACAATACAACACTGCAGTGTTTCCCAGAGCACTGAACAACACGGTGGGGCTCTGGAACCTCACACGATACAGAACCCTCAGATCTCATGTCAAAGTGGTGTCTCTGAACTCCCCAATGTATGCCCACTTTGCCTGTGAATTCCTGGACCTCCCCTCTATTGAATTTCCTTTTCTGCACAGGAATGGAAGGAGCAAAACAGAGAAGGTTCGATGTATTCTGGGAGGTAGCACTGTGCATGGGAATGCAGAGGCACTAATGCCTTACTCCTCAGAAACCCTATCAGAAGCCCTCCATGAAGGCTGTTTTAAAAACCCAGATGCAAGTGTCCTTCTTTGGTAGTATTTATGTCTGACAGCCTTCTGGCAAGAAACCTGCTTTTCCCATTTCTTCTGCTACAGTTTCATCACCTTTGATGATGAAAGCACTGCTTCCATTCTCCACTGTCACGCCAACATGGGTGTGCAGTGCTCACGCTTCTCCCAAGTGAGCCTGGTTAATTCCCTTGCCACTTCCAATCCCACTTCAAGCTCACTAAAGGAGCCCCACTAAATCCTGAGCCAAGATCCTTTTTCCCTTTGAGGCAGATGTAGGCCATGTGCACCATCAAGCCTGGTGTCCTGTAGAGTAAGCCATGGTCAAAGGCCCACATTCCTACTGCAAACATCAGGGTGCCAGGGATTCACTTCTAGAACCTTCCTGTGTCTGGGTCACTGCAAGTGGGACAAGTAAATTCCACATGCACCCCAGATCCCTCAAGCTGTCATGCAGAGCCTCCTGTGACCAATATCACGTTCCTTCCCCTCTGTATCTCACACAGCCAGCCATCATCTTTCTGCTCCTTGATCCTCTTTGTGCTCACTGGGGAGGGACTGCCACATCCCCCATGACCTAAGTCACCATATCAGGTCTCCTTGATGTGCTCAGCACTGGACATCCCTCCTTCCCAGAACATCTTCCCTCTCTGCCCAGACCTTCCTGATTCAGGGCAGCATCCCAAATGAGCTCCTAGACAAGTCTTTGCATGTCACTCCTCACCAGCATGTCCTTATTCTGGTGCAGGAAAGCCTTGTTCATGGGCGCTACTGTGAAAGCAGGCTGAGGCGGGCACAAACAGGTCCTGCACTGCAGTGCAAGTTTCTCAGAGCTCCTGTCACAGCCCCAGCCCTTCTCTCAGCTCTGCGCATTGTACCCCAACAGAAACGAACTTACAGCTTTTAGAAATCAATTTCTTTAACAAAATCAGAGAAAAAAGCTTTGTCTGCTAATACAAGGTATCACTATCATCATCACAAAAAGTATCCCTACCACTAAGAATATCGTATCTCTTATCAGTAAAATCAGCACGGTCCTCTAATATTAGGTGTCATTATTAGAAGCACTATCACGAAAAGAATCACTAGCTATCACTATCACTATCTATCACTATCACTAAAAGCATCACTATCACTATCACTCTCACTATTACTATCCCTATCACTGCCACTGTCACTATCTATCACTATCACTGAAGAGTTCCTATTACTAGAACTATCTATCACTACCACTAAAAGAATCACTGCCACTCTCACTATCAGTATCCCTGTCACTACCTCTACCACTATCACTATCTATCACTTATCACTATCACTAATCTTCATCTTGGAACATAAAGTATTCCTCCTGGTACTGGTTACAGGGGCACCAGGAGGCTGTGGGCTGAGGAGACTCCAGGGAAATCCAGTAGTCCCGTGAAGTAGCCCCCTCAGCCAGAGCACAGTAGGGACACGTGGTCTGAGGTGACGGGTCTGCGCGCATGTTCTTGTATCGCTGGGTCAGCTCTGCTGCAAAGATCTGAGGAAACAGACGGCAGCTGTCCCTGAACCTGTTGGCTTGGGGTCCCATGCCGCTTCCTGGACCTTCTCCTGACTCTGTTTCATCTCTAAGCAGGCCACGGCTTTCCCAGGAAGAGTCCCAGCCCTGTCCTGATGCCTCTTTGTCTTCCTGGGCCCTCCTGTAGAAACAGATTTCCAAGAAGACTCCTCATAGATAGGAATTTGGAGCACAGTTAACTGCACTGCAGCGATTACCACAGAACTGCCTGGGCACTCCAGCATGGTGCAATCACTTCATTGCCAATGGCAGCAATGAATAACTCGCATGTCTCTCTTGGGCAGCTGACACATGACGATGTACCCAACTACTGCTGCAAGCAGAATCACAGCCGAGACTGGAAGTGATGCTAGGAGGTACTTCTTGCTGAATTCCCACTGTCCAAGAGTCTCAACTTTTTGCCCAGCAGGTGATCCTAGCAGGAGAAAAGACAATGTGAGAGACAATGTTTGCACTCTGCACTAGGCATAATTCCACAGTCTGCTTCACATGCCTGAAGATTATTTTGTTCAGAGATTTCTTCCTCTGGCTCTGGTGTCTCAGCATCAGGGACCAAGAGAAGAGGTTCTCATGGGGAAGAGCCCAGTGTGTGCCAGGGAGCAGCACTGCCCCTGTCTTTTCCTCTGGGCTGCAGGCCAGGCCTGTGTGCTGGGCAGCTGCAATTCATCCATGGAGAGCACTGCAGGGATACAGCAGAAATGCTGCTCTTCTTCCAAGACAGCATCGCCCAAGCACTCACCGGAATATTCCTCAGGCATAGCGAGTTTGCTGGTGTCCCGTATTACTTCTCTTTCTTCATCTGAGCTTGGCTCACTGTTATTTTCTTCCACAGGGAGGGTCTCTGGCAAAGTCTCAGAATCTGTCTCTTCATAAAAAAACATTGGACACTTTAACCAGAAGCCACTGCCCCTTACCACAAGCATGGTGCCATGGCCTGGGAATTCTGGCAGGTGGCAGTGAGGAGCCTGCTGTGCCCAAAGACAAGAGGAATCCATAGCCGAGTTTTCTGCCATGCAACATGAAATGCAGACCACCCAAGACTTAATCAACCAAATGACCCAGAGAAAGAATGCCTTCTGGCTCATACTCATACTTGAGGTCCAGCTTCAACCCATCCCTGAGCCTGAGGTTTGGCAGGGGCAGCCAAGACTGCGTGGGATATCATTTTTGCCTTAGTGCTGTGCTGAGTGTTAGATGAAAACAAATTCAGCAGAGGTCTTTTGCCAACATCTGGCTGCCAATGTCTGCACACAGCAGCTCTGGCCAGTAATGGTACATCTGCAGCAGCAGCTGGAGATGCTCCTGGCAATCATCTGGAAGCACAGCTGTGAGCAAATGCCATGCTGGACCTTTTCTATGGCTCATTCCAGGAGCTGTGAAATGGGGTGTCCCTGCAGCAAGACTCTGACTGAACACTTCTGGTTATCCAGGATTCAGAACATCCCTAGCGGAATGAAAAGCTTTGCATCCCAGGCTGCAGGCTTAACAGAATGGGATGTACCAACCAGATGGGGCTTCATCCATGGCTGTCAGGAGCTCCTCTGCTCCTGACCGGGGAGGGAATCCTTCAGGGAATCCTCCAGGAAATCCTCCATGGAATCCTTCAGGAACCGTGTCATGATTCTTCCCTAAGTTAGATTTATAAAAGAATGTTACACCTAGGAATGTGTATTTCTCATGAATAACATGGGGAAAAGGAGTGCTCATGCTTGTGAAGGCACTAGAGACTGATTACTCACACTTGACGTACCAGCTTGGAATCAGCACGGTATCTGCCTCCAGCTCAGGGGCTGAAAGAGCACTCTCTGTGTCCACAACTACAGAACACACACAAGAAGTTAGCATCACATTTACTTCTCTCATGGTCACACCTCAAGGCCTGCATGTGGAAGGTGCTGACAGGGCACACACAGGTGGGGCTGTATTCTCACAGCTGCACAGGGGTCTGGCTGCCCTTGGGACACTGAGCCGGCAGCTCTCACATGAACTGAAAAGCCATGGCGTGCCCACAAAACCTGTGGCTAGGTCAGCCCTGGAGCCAGGCCCCAGGAGGGTGGATTACCAGAGGTGAGCGATGGACAACCAGAGCTGAGTGACGTATAACTGGCTGCCCGTGATGAATAACCAGTGGTAGCCATGGAGAACCTGTGCTGAGGTTCTGGGCCTGAACTGCCCCTTCCTACCTCCTTGCTCTTTAGAACCCTGTGCCCATGCTGCACCCTAAAGCAGCTGCAGCCCCTCACTCCTGCCCTGGTGTGTCTGCCCCAGTGCCCACAGCGTGGTGGCCTCCTGGCTCAGCCAGCCCTAGTCCTGGCCCCGCTGCTGCCAGCCAGGCCTATGAGCTGGGCCCTGTCTGCCTACCTGCTCCCTGCCCAGCCGTTGGAGCACTCTGGGCATTCTGGGCTTGTAGGGCCAGGAGAAAGAGGAGCAGGAGGCACTGCCTCAGGGCCATGATCCCCCCTGCTGACAACATTCTGCTGCTGCCACTGCTGCTGCTGCCAAGAGCCCCCGTGGAATCACCAGGCTCGCTCTGGCACAGCGAGTGGCCCGGGACACTCTCCCGTCCCTCGGCAGGCCGGGAGAGTGGTTAAGGCTGTCACCTTGCACAGGCGAGGCTCTGCGCAACGAAAGGTAGAAAAAAGAATGGGCTTCTGTTGAGGGTTTAGTCAGGGTTTATTGAGGAAGTGCAGCAAATGGATCCACAACCCAGGGGATCCAGTGAACTGCAAACCCTGAACTGGCGTGTGCAATGTGCTGTAAAGGGGGAAGGGAACAGGGGAGGGGCTCACCCATCCGCCAGTGGGGTTACAGGAGGGCATGGGGAGCAGGAAAACAGGCATTTAGGAAAACCAATGCGGGCAATTCAGGGGAGAGGCCTCGGGGCCTGAACCTATCACTTGATGGCCTTGGTAGAAGTTTCTACAGGGAGGGGATGGGCCGTCGAGTAATGGACTGGACACCAGGAGGGGAGGGGTTGAAGGAGTGACACAGCAATTTTTAGGGAACAGGGGGAGGAGGCAGAGTGATTGACAATGAAGAGGAGGGAGGAGGCAACAGGGGCAGAACCATTTTAACCGTAAAAATGGGACAAACTAAGGCATAACAGTGCAACTAAAACATACAAAGCCACAATACAACACTGCAGTGTTTCCCAGAGCACTGAACAACACGGTGGGGCTCTGGAACCTCACACGATACAGAACCCTCAGATCTCATGTCAAAGTGGTGTCTCTGAACTCCCCAATGTATGCCCACTTTGCCTGTGAATTCCTGGACCTCCCCTCTATTGAATTTCCTTTTCTGCACAGGAATGGAAGGAGCAAAACAGAGAAGGTTCGATGTATTCTGGGAGGTAGCACTGTGCATGGGAATGCAGAGGCACTAATGCCTTACTCCTCAGAAACCCTATCAGAAGCCCTCCATGAAGGCTGTTTTAAAAACCCAGATGCAAGTGTCCTTCTTTGGTAGTATTTATGTCTGACAGCCTTCTGGCAAGAAACCTGCTTTTCCCATTTCTTCTGCTACAGTTTCATCACCTTTGATGATGAAAGCACTGCTTCCATTCTCCACTGTCACGCCAACATGGGTGTGCAGTGCTCACGCTTCTCCCAAGTGAGCCTGGTTAATTCCCTTGCCACTTCCAATCCCACTTCAAGCTCACTAAAGGAGCCCCACTAAATCCTGAGCCAAGATCCTTTTTCCCTTTGAGGCAGATGTAGGCCATGTGCACCATCAAGCCTGGTGTCCTGTAGAGTAAGCCATGGTCAAAGGCCCACATTCCTACTGCAAACATCAGGGTGCCAGGGATTCACTTCTAGAACCTTCCTGTGTCTGGGTCACTGCAAGTGGGACAAGTAAATTCCACATGCACCCCAGATCCCTCAAGCTGTCATGCAGAGCCTCCTGTGACCAATATCACGTTCCTTCCCCTCTGTATCTCACACAGCCAGCCATCATCTTTCTGCTCCTTGATCCTCTTTGTGCTCACTGGGGAGGGACTGCCACATCCCCCATGACCTAAGTCACCATATCAGGTCTCCTTGATGTGCTCAGCACTGGACATCCCTCCTTCCCAGAACATCTTCCCTCTCTGCCCAGACCTTCCTGATTCAGGGCAGCATCCCAAATGAGCTCCTAGACAAGTCTTTGCATGTCACTCCTCACCAGCATGTCCTTATTCTGGTGCAGGAAAGCCTTGTTCATGGGCGCTACTGTGAAAGCAGGCTGAGGCGGGCACAAACAGGTCCTGCACTGCAGTGCAAGTTTCTCAGAGCTCCTGTCACAGCCCCAGCCCTTCTCTCAGCTCTGCGCATTGTACCCCAACAGAAACGAACTTACAGCTTTTAGAAATCAATTTCTTTATCAAAATCAGAGAAAAAAGCTTTGTCTGCTAATACAAGGTATCACTATCATCATCACAAAAAGTATCCCTACCACTAAGAATATCGTATCTCTTATCAGTAAAATCAGCACGGTCCTCTAATATTAGGTGTCATTATTAGAAGCACTATCACGAAAAGAATCACTAGCTATCACTATCACTATCTATCACTATCACTATCACTAAAAGCATCACTATCACTATCACTCTCACTATTACTATCCCTATCACTGCCACTGTCACTATCTATCACTATCACTGAAGAGTTCCTATTACTAGAACTATCTATCACTACCACTAAAAGAATCACTGCCACTCTCACTATCAGTATCCCTGTCACTACCTCTACCACTATCACTATCTATCACTTATCACTATCACTAATCTTCATCTTGGAACATAAAGTATTCCTCCTGGTACTGGTTACAGGGGCACCAGGAGGCTGTGGGCTGAGGAGACTCCAGGGAAATCCAGTAGTCCCGTGAAGTAGCCCCCTCAGCCAGAGCACAGTAGGGACACGTGGTCTGAGGTGACGGGTCTGCGCGCATGTTCTTGTATCGCTGGGTCAGCTCTGCTGCAAAGATCTGAGGAAACAGACGGCAGCTGTCCCTGAACCTGTTGGCTTGGGGTCCCATGCCGCTTCCTGGACCTTCTCCTGACTCTGTTTCATCTCTAAGCAGGCCACGGCTTTCCCAGGAAGAGTCCCAGCCCTGTCCTGATGCCTCTTTGTCTTCCTGGGCCCTCCTGTAGAAACAGATTTCCAAGAAGACTCCTCATAGATAGGAATTTGGAGCACAGTTAACTGCACTGCAGCGATTACCACAGAACTGCCTGGGCACTCCAGCATGGTGCAATCACTTCATTGCCAATGGCAGCAATGAATAACTCGCATGTCTCTCTTGGGCAGCTGACACATGACGATGTACCCAACTACTGCTGCAAGCAGAATCACAGCCGAGACTGGAAGTGATGCTAGGAGGTACTTCTTGCTGAATTCCCACTGTCCAAGAGTCTCAACTTTTTGCCCAGCAGGTGATCCTAGCAGGAGAAAAGACAATGTGAGAGACAATGTTTGCACTCTGCACTAGGCATAATTCCACAGTCTGCTTCACATGCCTGAAGATTATTTTGTTCAGAGATTTCTTCCTCTGGCTCTGGTGTCTCAGCATCAGGGACCAAGAGAAGAGGTTCTCATGGGGAAGAGCCCAGTGTGTGCCAGGGAGCAGCACTGCCCCTGTCTTTTCCTCTGGGCTGCAGGCCAGGCCTGTGTGCTGGGCAGCTGCAATTCATCCATGGAGAGCACTGCAGGGATACAGCAGAAATGCTGCTCTTCTTCCAAGACAGCATCGCCCAAGCACTCACCGGAATATTCCTCAGGCATAGCGAGTTTGCTGGTGTCCCGTATTACTTCTCTTTCTTCATCTGAGCTTGGCTCACTGTTATTTTCTTCCACAGGGAGGGTCTCTGGCAAAGTCTCAGAATCTGTCTCTTCATAAAAAAACATTGGACACTTTAACCAGAAGCCACTGCCCCTTACCACAAGCATGGTGCCATGGCCTGGGAATTCTGGCAGGTGGCAGTGAGGAGCCTGCTGTGCCCAAAGACAAGAGGAATCCATAGCCGAGTTTTCTGCCATGCAACATGAAATGCAGACCACCCAAGACTTAATCAACCAAATGACCCAGAGAAAGAATGCCTTCTGGCTCATACTCATACTTGAGGTCCAGCTTCAACCCATCCCTGAGCCTGAGGTTTGGCAGGGGCAGCCAAGACTGCGTGGGATATCATTTTTGCCTTAGTGCTGTGCTGAGTGTTAGATGAAAACAAATTCAGCAGAGGTCTTTTGCCAACATCTGGCTGCCAATGTCTGCACACAGCAGCTCTGGCCAGTAATGGTACATCTGCAGCAGCAGCTGGAGATGCTCCTGGCAATCATCTGGAAGCACAGCTGTGAGCAAATGCCATGCTGGACCTTTTCTATGGCTCATTCCAGGAGCTGTGAAATGGGGTGTCCCTGCAGCAAGACTCTGACTGAACACTTCTGGTTATCCAGGATTCAGAACATCCCTAGCGGAATGAAAAGCTTTGCATCCCAGGCTGCAGGCTTAACAGAATGGGATGTACCAACCAGATGGGGCTTCATCCATGGCTGTCAGGAGCTCCTCTGCTCCTGACCGGGGAGGGAATCCTTCAGGGAATCCTCCAGGAAATCCTCCATGGAATCCTTCAGGAACCGTGTCATGATTCTTCCCTAAGTTAGATTTATAAAAGAATGTTACACCTAGGAATGTGTATTTCTCATGAATAACATGGGGAAAAGGAGTGCTCATGCTTGTGAAGGCACTAGAGACTGATTACTCACACTTGACGTACCAGCTTGGAATCAGCACGGTATCTGCCTCCAGCTCAGGGGCTGAAAGAGCACTCTCTGTGTCCATAACTACAGAACACACACAAGAAGTTAGCATCACATTTACTTCTCTCATGGTCACACCTCAAGGCCTGCATGTGGAAGGTGCTGACAGGGCACACACAGGTGGGGCTGTATTCTCACAGCTGCACAGGGGTCTGGCTGCCCTTGGGACACTGAGCCGGCAGCTCTCACATGAACTGAAAAGCCATGGCGTGCCCACAAAACCTGTGGCTAGGTCAGCCCTGGAGCCAGGCCCCAGGAGGGTGGATTACCAGAGGTGAGCGATGGACAACCAGAGCTGAGTGACGTATAACTGGCTGCCCGTGATGAATAACCAGTGGTAGCCATGGAGAACCTGTGCTGAGGTTCTGGGCCTGAACTGCCCCTTCCTACCTCCTTGCTCTTTAGAACCCTGTGCCCATGCTGCACCCTAAAGCAGCTGCAGCCCCTCACTCCTGCCCTGGTGTGTCTGCCCCAGTGCCCACAGCGTGGTGGCCTCCTGGCTCAGCCAGCCCTAGTCCTGGCCCCGCTGCTGCCAGCCAGGCCTATGAGCTGGGCCCTGTCTGCCTACCTGCTCCCTGCCCAGCCGTTGGAGCACTCTGGGCATTCTGGGCTTGTAGGGCCAGGAGAAAGAGGAGCAGGAGGCACTGCCTCAGGGCCATGATCCCCCCTGCTGACAACATTCTGCTGCTGCCACTGCTGCTGCTGCCAAGAGCCCCCGTGGAATCACCAGGCTCGCTCTGGCACAGCGAGTGGCCCGGGACACTCTCCCGTCCCTCGGCAGGCCGGGAGAGTGGTTAAGGCTGTCACCTTGCACAGGCGAGGCTCTGCGCAACAAAAGGTAGAAAAAAGAATGGGCTGCTGTTGAGGGTTTAGTCAGGGTTTATTGAGGAAGTGCAGCAAATGGATCCACAACCCAGGGGATCCAGTGAACTGCAAACCCTGAACTGGCGTGTGCAATGTGCTGTAAAGGCGGAAGGGAACAGGGGAGGGGCTCACCCACCCGCCAGTGGGGTTACAGGAGGGCATGGGGAGCAGGAAAACAGGCATTTAGGAAAACCAATGCGGGCAATTCAGGGGAGAGGCCTCGGGGCCTGAACCTATCACTTGATGGCCTTGGTAGAAGTTTCTACAGGGAGGGGATGGGCCGTCGAGTAATGGACTGGACACCAGGAGGGGAGGGGTTGAAGGAGTGACACAGCAATTTTTAGGGAACAGGGGGAGGAGGCAGAGTGATTGACAATGAAGAGGAGGGAGGAGGCAACAGGGGCAGAACCATTTTAACCGTAAAAATGGGACAAACTAAGGCATAACAGTGCAACTAAAACATACAAAGCCACAATACAACACTGCAGTGTTTCCCAGAGCACTGAACAACACGGTGGGGCTCTGGAACCTCACACGATACAGAACCCTCAGATCTCATGTCAAAGTGGTGTCTCTGAACTCCCCAATGTATGCCCACTTTGCCTGTGAATTCCTGGACCTCCCCTCTATTGAATTTCCTTTTCTGCACAGGAATGGAAGGAGCAAAACAGAGAAGGTTCGATGTATTCTGGGAGGTAGCACTGTGCATGGGAATGCAGAGGCACTAATGCCTTACTCCTCAGAAACCCTATCAGAAGCCCTCCATGAAGGCTGTTTTAAAAACCCAGATGCAAGTGTCCTTCTTTGGTAGTATTTATGTCTGACAGCCTTCTGGCAAGAAACCTGCTTTTCCCATTTCTTCTGCTACAGTTTCATCACCTTTGATGATGAAAGCACTGCTTCCATTCTCCACTGTCACGCCAACATGGGTGTGCAGTGCTCACGCTTCTCCCAAGTGAGCCTGGTTAATTCCCTTGCCACTTCCAATCCCACTTCAAGCTCACTAAAGGAGCCCCACTAAATCCTGAGCCAAGATCCTTTTTCCCTTTGAGGCAGATGTAGGCCATGTGCACCATCAAGCCTGGTGTCCTGTAGAGTAAGCCATGGTCAAAGGCCCACATTCCTACTGCAAACATCAGGGTGCCAGGGATTCACTTCTAGAACCTTCCTGTGTCTGGGTCACTGCAAGTGGGACAAGTAAATTCCACATGCACCCCAGATCCCTCAAGCTGTCATGCAGAGCCTCCTGTGACCAATATCACGTTCCTTCCCCTCTGTATCTCACACAGCCAGCCATCATCTTTCTGCTCCTTGATCCTCTTTGTGCTCACTGGGGAGGGACTGCCACATCCCCCATGACCTAAGTCACCATATCAGGTCTCCTTGATGTGCTCAGCACTGGACATCCCTCCTTCCCAGAACATCTTCCCTCTCTGCCCAGACCTTCCTGATTCAGGGCAGCATCCCAAATGAGCTCCTAGACAAGTCTTTGCATGTCACTCCTCACCAGCATGTCCTTATTCTGGTGCAGGAAAGCCTTGTTCATGGGCGCTACTGTGAAAGCAGGCTGAGGCGGGCACAAACAGGTCCTGCACTGCAGTGCAAGTTTCTCAGAGCTCCTGTCACAGCCCCAGCCCTTCTCTCAGCTCTGCGCATTGTACCCCAACAGAAACGAACTTACAGCTTTTAGAAATCAATTTCTTTATCAAAATCAGAGAAAAAAGCTTTGTCTGCTAATACAAGGTATCACTATCATCATCACAAAAAGTATCCCTACCACTAAGAATATCGTATCTCTTATCAGTAAAATCAGCACGGTCCTCTAATATTAGGTGTCATTATTAGAAGCACTATCACGAAAAGAATCACTAGCTATCACTATCACTATCTATCACTATCACTATCACTAAAAGCATCACTATCACTATCACTCTCACTATTACTATCCCTATCACTGCCACTGTCACTATCTATCACTATCACTGAAGAGTTCCTATTACTAGAACTATCTATCACTACCACTAAAAGAATCACTGCCACTCTCACTATCAGTATCCCTGTCACTACCTCTACCACTATCACTATCTATCACTTATCACTATCACTAATCTTCATCTTGGAACATAAAGTATTCCTCCTGGTACTGGTTACAGGGGCACCAGGAGGCTGTGGGCTGAGGAGACTCCAGGGAAATCCAGTAGTCCCGTGAAGTAGCCCCCTCAGCCAGAGCACAGTAGGGACACGTGGTCTGAGGTGACGGGTCTGCGCGCATGTTCTTGTATCGCTGGGTCAGCTCTGCTGCAAAGATCTGAGGAAACAGATGGCAGCTGTCCCTGAACCTGTTGGCTTGGGGTCCCATGCCGCTTCCTGGACCTTCTCCTGACTCTGTTTCATCTCTAAGCAGGCCACGGCTTTCCCAGGAAGAGTCCCAGCCCTGTCCTGATGCCTCTTTGTCTTCCTGGGCCCTCCTGTAGAAACAGATTTCCAAGAAGACTCCTCATAGATAGGAATTTGGAGCACAGTTAACTGCACTGCAGCGATTACCACAGAACTGCCTGGGCACTCCAGCATGGTGCAATCACTTCATTGCCAATGGCAGCAATGAATAACTCGCATGTCTCTCTTGGGCAGCTGACACATGACGATGTACCCAACTACTGCTGCAAGCAGAATCACAGCCGAGACTGGAAGTGATGCTAGGAGGTACTTCTTGCTGAATTCCCACTGTCCAAGAGTCTCAACTTTTTGCCCAGCAGGTGATCCTAGCAGGAGAAAAGACAATGTGAGAGACAATGTTTGCACTCTGCACTAGGCATAATTCCACAGTCTGCTTCACATGCCTGAAGATTATTTTGTTCAGAGATTTCTTCCTCTGGCTCTGGTGTCTCAGCATCAGGGACCAAGAGAAGAGGTTCTCATGGGGAAGAGCCCAGTGTGTGCCAGGGAGCAGCACTGCCCCTGTCTTTTCCTCTGGGCTGCAGGCCAGGCCTGTGTGCTGGGCAGCTGCAATTCATCCATGGAGAGCACTGCAGGGATACAGCAGAAATGCTGCTCTTCTTCCAAGACAGCATCGCCCAAGCACTCACCGGAATATTCCTCAGGCACAGCGAGTTTGCTGGTGTCCCGTATTACTTCTCTTTCTTCATCTGAGCTTGGCTCACTGTTATTTTCTTCCACAGGGAGGGTCTCTGGCAAAGTCTCAGAATCTGTCTCTTCATAAAAAAACATTGGACACTTTAACCAGAAGCCACTGCCCCTTACCACAAGCATGGTGCCATGGCCTGGGAATTCTGGCAGGTGGCAGTGAGGAGCCTGCTGTGCCCAAAGACAAGAGGAATCCATAGCCGAGTTTTCTGCCATGCAACATGAAATGCAGACCACCCAAGACTTAATCAACCAAATGACCCAGAGAAAGAATGCCTTCTGGCTCATACTCATACTTGAGGTCCAGCTTCAACCCATCCCTGAGCCTGAGGTTTGGCAGGGGCAGCCAAGACTGCGTGGGATATCATTTTTGCCTTAGTGCTGTGCTGAGTGTTAGATGAAAACAAATTCAGCAGAGGTCTTTTGCCAACATCTGGCTGCCAATGTCTGCACACAGCAGCTCTGGCCAGTAATGGTACATCTGCAGCAGCAGCTGGAGATGCTCCTGGCAATCATCTGGAAGCACAGCTGTGAGCAAATGCCATGCTGGACCTTTTCTATGGCTCATTCCAGGAGCTGTGAAATGGGGTGTCCCTGCAGCAAGACTCTGACTGAACACTTCTGGTTATCCAGGATTCAGAACATCCCTAGCGGAATGAAAAGCTTTGCATCCCAGGCTGCAGGCTTAACAGAATGGGATGTACCAACCAGATGGGGCTTCATCCATGGCTGTCAGGAGCTCCTCTGCTCCTGACCGGGGAGGGAATCCTTCAGGGAATCCTCCAGGAAATCCTCCATGGAATCCTTCAGGAACCGTGTCATGATTCTTCCCTAAGTTAGATTTATAAAAGAATGTTACACCTAGGAATGTGTATTTCTCATGAATAACATGGGGAAAAGGAGTGCTCATGCTTGTGAAGGCACTAGAGACTGATTACTCACACTTGACGTACCAGCTTGGAATCAGCACGGTATCTGCCTCCAGCTCAGGGGCTGAAAGAGCACTCTCTGTGTCCACAACTACAGAACACACACAAGAAGTTAGCATCACATTTACTTCTCTCATGGTCACACCTCAAGGCCTGCATGTGGAAGGTGCTGACAGGGCACACACAGGTGGGGCTGTATTCTCACAGCTGCACAGGGGTCTGGCTGCCCTTGGGACACTGAGCCGGCAGCTCTCACATGAACTGAAAAGCCATGGCGTGCCCACAAAACCTGTGGCTAGGTCAGCCCTGGAGCCAGGCCCCAGGAGGGTGGATTACCAGAGGTGAGCGATGGACAACCAGAGCTGAGTGACGTATAACTGGCTGCCCGTGATGAATAACCAGTGGTAGCCATGGAGAACCTGTGCTGAGGTTCTGGGCCTGAACTGCCCCTTCCTACCTCCTTGCTCTTTAGAACCCTGTGCCCATGCTGCACCCTAAAGCAGCTGCAGCCCCTCACTCCTGCCCTGGTGTGTCTGCCCCAGTGCCCACAGCGTGGTGGCCTCCTGGCTCAGCCAGCCCTAGTCCTGGCCCCGCTGCTGCCAGCCAGGCCTATGAGCTGGGCCCTGTCTGCCTACCTGCTCTCTGCCCAGCCGTTGGAGCACTCTGGGCATTCTGGGCTTGTAGGGCAAGGAGAAAGAGGAGCAGGAGGCACTGCCTCAGGGCCATGATCCCCCCTGCTGACAACATTCTGCTGCTGCCACTGCTGCTGCTGCCAAGAGCCCCCGTGGAATCACCAGGCTCGCTCTGGCACAGCGAGTGGCCCGGGACACTCTCCCGTCCCTCGGCAGGCCGGGAGAGTGGTTAAGGCTGTCACCTTGCACAGGCGAGGCTCTGCGCAACAAAAGGTAGAAAAAAGAATGGGCTGCTGTTGAGAGTTTAGTCAGGGTTTATTGAGGAAGTGCAGCAAATGGATCCACAACCCAGGGGATCCAGTGAACTGCAAACCCTGAACTGGCGTGTGCAATGTGCTGTAAAGGCGGAAGGGAACAGGGGAGGGGCTCACCCACCCACCAGTGGGGTTACAGGAGGGCATGGGGAGCAGGAAAACAGGCATTTAGGAAAACCAATGCGGGCAATTCAGGGGAGAGGCCTCGGGGCCTGAACCTATCACTTGATGGCCTTGGTAGAAGTTTCTACAGGGAGGGGATGGGCCGTCGAGTAATGGACTGGACACCAGGAGGGGAGGGGTTGAAGGAGTGACACAGCAATTTTTAGGGAACAGGGGGAGGAGGCAGAGTGATTGACAATGAAGAGGAGGGAGGAGGCAACAGGGGCAGAACCATTTTAACCGTAAAAATGACACAAACTAAGGCATAACAGTGCAACTAAAACATACAAAGCCACAATACAACACTGCAGTGTTTCCCAGAGCACTGAACAACACGGTGGGGCTCTGGAACCTCACACGATACAGAACCCTCAGATCTCATGTCAAAGTGGTGTCTCTGAACTCCCCAATGTATGCCCACTTTGCCTGTGAATTCCTGGACCTCCCCTCTATTGAATTTCCTTTTCTGCACAGGAATGGAAGGAGCAAAACAGAGAAGGTTCGATGTATTCTGGGAGGTAGCACTGTGCATGGGAATGCAGAGGCACTAATGCCTTACTCCTCAGAAACCCTATCAGAAGCCCTCCATGAAGGCTGTTTTAAAAACCCAGATGCAAGTGTCCTTCTTTGGTAGTATTTATGTCTGACAGCCTTCTGGCAAGAAACCTGCTTTTCCCATTTCTTCTGCTACAGTTTCATCACCTTTGATGATGAAAGCACTGCTTCCATTCTCCACTGTCACGCCAACATGGGTGTGCAGTGCTCACGCTTCTCCCAAGTGAGCCTGGTTAATTCCCTTGCCACTTCCAATCCCACTTCAAGCTCACTAAAGGAGCCCCACTAAATCCTGAGCCAAGATCCTTTTTCCCTTTGAGGCAGATGTAGGCCATGTGCACCATCAAGCCTGGTGTCCTGTAGAGTAAGCCATGGTCAAAGGCCCACATTCCTACTGCAAACATCAGGGTGCCAGGGATTCACTTCTAGAACCTTCCTGTGTCTGGGTCACTGCAAGTGGGACAAGTAAATTCCACATGCACCCCAGATCCCTCAAGCTGTCATGCAGAGCCTCCTGTGACCAATATCACGTTCCTTCCCCTCTGTATCTCACACAGCCAGCCATCATCTTTCTGCTCCTTGATCCTCTTTGTGCTCACTGGGGAGGGACTGCCACATCCCCCATGACCTAAGTCACCATATCAGGTCTCCTTGATGTGCTCAGCACTGGACATCCCTCCTTCCCAGAACATCTTCCCTCTCTGCCCAGACCTTCCTGATTCAGGGCAGCATCCCAAATGAGCTCCTAGACAAGTCTTTGCATGTCACTCCTCACCAGCATGTCCTTATTCTGGTGCAGGAAAGCCTTGTTCATGGGCGCTACTGTGAAAGCAGGCTGAGGCGGGCACAAACAGGTCCTGCACTGCAGTGCAAGTTTCTCAGAGCTCCTGTCACAGCCCCAGCCCTTCTCTCAGCTCTGCGCATTGTACCCCAACAGAAACGAACTTACAGCTTTTAGAAATCAATTTCTTTATCAAAATCAGAGAAAAAAGCTTTGTCTGCTAATACAAGGTATCACTATCATCATCACAAAAAGTATCCCTACCACTAAGAATATCGTATCTCTTATCAGTAAAATCAGCACGGTCCTCTAATATTAGGTGTCATTATTAGAAGCACTATCACGAAAAGAATCACTAGCTATCACTATCACTATCTATCACTATCACTATCACTAAAAGCATCACTATCACTATCACTCTCACTATTACTATCCCTATCACTGCCACTGTCACTATCTATCACTATCACTGAAGAGTTCCTATTACTAGAACTATCTATCACTACCACTAAAAGAATCACTGCCACTCTCACTATCAGTATCCCTGTCACTACCTCTACCACTATCACTATCTATCACTTATCACTATCACTAATCTTCATCTTGGAACATAAAGTATTCCTCCTGGTACTGGTTACAGGGGCACCAGGAGGCTGTGGGCTGAGGAGACTCCAGGGAAATCCAGTAGTCCCGTGAAGTAGCCCCCTCAGCCAGAGCACAGTAGGGACACGTGGTCTGAGGTGACGGGTCTGCGCGCATGTTCTTGTATCGCTGGGTCAGCTCTGCTGCAAAGATCTGAGGAAACAGATGGCAGCTGTCCCTGAACCTGTTGGCTTGGGGTCCCATGCCGCTTCCTGGACCTTCTCCTGACTCTGTTTCATCTCTAAGCAGGCCACGGCTTTCCCAGGAAGAGTCCCAGCCCTGTCCTGATGCCTCTTTGTCTTCCTGGGCCCTCCTGTAGAAACAGATTTCCAAGAAGACTCCTCATAGATAGGAATTTGGAGCACAGTTAACTGCACTGCAGCGATTACCACAGAACTGCCTGGGCACTCCAGCATGGTGCAATCACTTCATTGCCAATGGCAGCAATGAATAACTCGCATGTCTCTCTTGGGCAGCTGACACATGACGATGTACCCAACTACTGCTGCAAGCAGAATCACAGCCGAGACTGGAAGTGATGCTAGGAGGTACTTCTTGCTGAATTCCCACTGTCCAAGAGTCTCAACTTTTTGCCCAGCAGGTGATCCTAGCAGGAGAAAAGACAATGTGAGAGACAATGTTTGCACTCTGCACTAGGCATAATTCCACAGTCTGCTTCACATGCCTGAAGATTATTTTGTTCAGAGATTTCTTCCTCTGGCTCTGGTGTCTCAGCATCAGGGACCAAGAGAAGAGGTTCTCATGGGGAAGAGCCCAGTGTGTGCCAGGGAGCAGCACTGCCCCTGTCTTTTCCTCTGGGCTGCAGGCCAGGCCTGTGTGCTGGGCAGCTGCAATTCATCCATGGAGAGCACTGCAGGGATACAGCAGAAATGCTGCTCTTCTTCCAAGACAGCATCGCCCAAGCACTCACCGGAATATTCCTCAGGCACAGCGAGTTTGCTGGTGTCCCGTATTACTTCTCTTTCTTCATCTGAGCTTGGCTCACTGTTATTTTCTTCCACAGGGAGGGTCTCTGGCAAAGTCTCAGAATCTGTCTCTTCATAAAAAAACATTGGACACTTTAACCAGAAGCCACTGCCCCTTACCACAAGCATGGTGCCATGGCCTGGGAATTCTGGCAGGTGGCAGTGAGGAGCCTGCTGTGCCCAAAGACAAGAGGAATCCATAGCCGAGTTTTCTGCCATGCAACATGAAATGCAGACCACCCAAGACTTAATCAACCAAATGACCCAGAGAAAGAATGCCTTCTGGCTCATACTCATACTTGAGGTCCAGCTTCAACCCATCCCTGAGCCTGAGGTTTGGCAGGGGCAGCCAAGACTGCGTGGGATATCATTTTTGCCTTAGTGCTGTGCTGAGTGTTAGATGAAAACAAATTCAGCAGAGGTCTTTTGCCAACATCTGGCTGCCAATGTCTGCACACAGCAGCTCTGGCCAGTAATGGTACATCTGCAGCAGCAGCTGGAGATGCTCCTGGCAATCATCTGGAAGCACAGCTGTGAGCAAATGCCATGCTGGACCTTTTCTATGGCTCATTCCAGGAGCTGTGAAATGGGGTGTCCCTGCAGCAAGACTCTGACTGAACACTTCTGGTTATCCAGGATTCAGAACATCCCTAGCGGAATGAAAAGCTTTGCATCCCAGGCTGCAGGCTTAACAGAATGGGATGTACCAACCAGATGGGGCTTCATCCATGGCTGTCAGGAGCTCCTCTGCTCCTGACCGGGGAGGGAATCCTTCAGGGAATCCTCCAGGAAATCCTCCATGGAATCCTTCAGGAACCGTGTCATGATTCTTCCCTAAGTTAGATTTATAAAAGAATGTTACACCTAGGAATGTGTATTTCTCATGAATAACATGGGGAAAAGGAGTGCTCATGCTTGTGAAGGCACTAGAGACTGATTACTCACACTTGACGTACCAGCTTGGAATCAGCACGGTATCTGCCTCCAGCTCAGGGGCTGAAAGAGCACTCTCTGTGTCCACAACTACAGAACACACACAAGAAGTTAGCATCACATTTACTTCTCTCATGGTCACACCTCAAGGCCTGCATGTGGAAGGTGCTGACAGGGCACACACAGGTGGGGCTGTATTCTCACAGCTGCACAGGGGTCTGGCTGCCCTTGGGACACTGAGCCGGCAGCTCTCACATGAACTGAAAAGCCATGGCGTGCCCACAAAACCTGTGGCTAGGTCAGCCCTGGAGCCAGGCCCCAGGAGGGTGGATTACCAGAGGTGAGCGATGGACAACCAGAGCTGAGTGACGTATAACTGGCTGCCCGTGATGAATAACCAGTGGTAGCCATGGAGAACCTGTGCTGAGGTTCTGGGCCTGAACTGCCCCTTCCTACCTCCTTGCTCTTTAGAACCCTGTGCCCATGCTGCACCCTAAAGCAGCTGCAGCCCCTCACTCCTGCCCTGGTGTGTCTGCCCCAGTGCCCACAGCGTGGTGGCCTCCTGGCTCAGCCAGCCCTAGTCCTGGCCCCGCTGCTGCCAGCCAGGCCTATGAGCTGGGCCCTGTCTGCCTACCTGCTCTCTGCCCAGCCGTTGGAGCACTCTGGGCATTCTGGGCTTGTAGGGCAAGGAGAAAGAGGAGCAGGAGGCACTGCCTCAGGGCCATGATCCCCCCTGCTGACAACATTCTGCTGCTGCCACTGCTGCTGCTGCCAAGAGCCCCCGTGGAATCACCAGGCTCGCTCTGGCACAGCGAGTGGCCCGGGACACTCTCCCGTCCCTCGGCAGGCCGGGAGAGTGGTTAAGGCTGTCACCTTGCACAGGCGAGGCTCTGCGCAACAAAAGGTAGAAAAAAGAATGGGCTGCTGTTGAGAGTTTAGTCAGGGTTTATTGAGGAAGTGCAGCAAATGGATCCACAACCCAGGGGATCCAGTGAACTGCAAACCCTGAACTGGCGTGTGCAATGTGCTGTAAAGGCGGAAGGGAACAGGGGAGGGGCTCACCCACCCACCAGTGGGGTTACAGGAGGGCATGGGGAGCAGGAAAACAGGCATTTAGGAAAACCAATGCGGGCAATTCAGGGGAGAGGCCTCGGGGCCTGAACCTATCACTTGATGGCCTTGGTAGAAGTTTCTACAGGGAGGGGATGGGCCGTCGAGTAATGGACTGGACACCAGGAGGGGAGGGGTTGAAGGAGTGACACAGCAATTTTTAGGGAACAGGGGGAGGAGGCAGAGTGATTGACAATGAAGAGGAGGGAGGAGGCAACAGGGGCAGAACCATTTTAACCGTAAAAATGACACAAACTAAGGCATAACAGTGCAACTAAAACATACAAAGCCACAATACAACACTGCAGTGTTTCCCAGAGCACTGAACAACACGGTGGGGCTCTGGAACCTCACACGATACAGAACCCTCTGATCTCATGTCAAAGTGGTGTCTCTGAACTCCCCAATGTATGCCCACTTTGCCTGTGAATTCCTGGACCTCCCCTCTATTGAATTTCCTTTTCTGCACAGGAATGGAAGGAGCAAAACAGAGAAGGTTCGATGTATTCTGGGAGGTAGCACTGTGCATGGGAATGCAGAGGCACTAATGCCTTACTCCTCAGAAACCCTATCAGAAGCCCTCCATGAAGGCTGTTTTAAAAACCCAGATGCAAGTGTCCTTCTTTGGTAGTATTTATGTCTGACAGCCTTCTGGCAAGAAACCTGCTTTTCCCATTTCTTCTGCTACAGTTTCATCACCTTTGATGATGAAAGCACTGCTTCCATTCTCCACTGTCACGCCAACATGGGTGTGCAGTGCTCATGCTTCTCCCAAGTGAGCCTGGTTAATTCCCTTGCCACTTCCAATCCCACTTCAAGCTCACTAAAGGAGCCCCACTAAATCCTGAGCCAAGATCCTTTTTCCCTTTGAGGCAGATGTAGGCCATGTGCACCATCAAGCCTGGTGTCCTGTAGAGTAAGCCATGGTCAAAGGCCCACATTCCTACTGCAAACATCAGGGTGCCAGGGATTCACTTCTAGAACCTTCCTGTGTCTGGGTCACTGCAAGTGGGACAAGTAAATTCCACATGCACCCCAGATCCCTCAAGCTGTCATGCAGAGCCTCCTGTGACCAATATCACGTTCCTTCCCCTCTGTATCTCACACAGCCAGCCATCATCTTTCTGCTCCTTGATCCTCTTTGTGCTCACTGGGGAGGGACTGCCACATCCCCCATGACCTAAGTCACCATATCAGGTCTCCTTGATGTGCTCAGCACTGGACATCCCTCCTTCCCAGAACATCTTCCCTCTCTGCCCAGACCTTCCTGATTCGGGGCAACATCCCAAATGAGCTCCTAGACAAGTCTTTGCATGTCACTCCTCACCAGCATGTCCTTATTCTGGTGCAGGAAAGCCTTGTTCATGGGCGCTACTGTGAAAGCAGGCTGAGGCGGGCACAAACAGGTCCCGCACTGCAGTGCAAGTTTCTCAGAGCTCCTGTCACAGCCCCAGCCCTTCTCTCAGCTCTGCGCATTGTACCCCAACAGAAACGAACTTACAGCTTTTAGAAATCAATTTCTTTATCAAAATCAGAGAAAAAAACATCGTCTGCTAATACAAGGTATCACTATCATCATCACAAAAAGTATCCCTACCACTAAGAATATCGTATCTCTTATCAGTAAAATCAGCACGGTCCTCTAATATTAGGTGTCATTATTAGAAGCACTATCACTAAAAGAATCACTAGCTATCACTATCACTATCTATCACTATCACTATCACTAAAAGCATCACTATCACTATCACTCTCACTATTACTATCCCTATCACTACCACTGTCACTATCTATCACTATCACTGAAGAGTTCCTATTACTAGAACTATCTATCACTACCACTAAAAGAATCACTGCCACTCTCACTATCAGTATCCCTGTCACTACCTCTACCACTATCACAATCTATCACTTATCACTATCACTAATCTTCATCTTGGAACATAAAGTATTCCTCCTGGTACTGGTTACAGGGACACCAGGAGGCTGTGGGCTGAGGAGACTCCAGGGAAATCCAGTAGTCCCGTGAAGTAGCCCCCTCAGCCAGAGCACAGTAGGGACACGTGGTCTGAGGTGACGGGTCTGCGCGCATGTTCTTGTATCGCTGGGTCAGCTCTGCTGCAAAGATCTGAGGAAACAGACGGCAGCTGTCCCTGAACCTGTTGGCTTGGGGTCCCATGCCGCTTCCTGGACCTTCTCCTGACTCTGTTTCATCTCTAAGCAGGCCACGGCTTTCCCAGGAAGAGTCCCAGCCCTGTCCTGATGCCTCTTTGTCTTCCTGGGCCCTCCTGTAGAAACAGATTTCCAAGAAGACTCCTCATAGATAGGAATTTGGAGCACAGTTAACTGCACTGCAGCGATTACCACAGAACTGCCTGGGCACTCCAGCATGGTGCAATCACTTCATTGCCAATGGCAGCAATGAATAACTCGCATGTCTCTCTTGGGCAGCTGACACATGACGATGTACCCAACTACTGCTGCAAGCAGAATCACAGCCGAGACTGGAAGTGATGCTAGGAGGTACTTCTTGCTGAATTCCCACTGTCCAAGAGTCTCAACTTTTTGCCCAGCAGCTGACCCTGGCAGGAGAAAAGACAATGTGAGAGACAATGTTTGCACTCTGCACTAGGCATAATTCCACAGTCTGCTTCACATGCCTGAAGATTATTTTGTTCAGAGAATTTTTCCTCTGGCTCTGGTGTCTCAGCATCAGGGACCAAGAGGTTCTGATGGGGAAGAGCCCAGTGTGTGCCAGGGAGCAGCACTGCCCCTGTCGTTTCCTCTGGGCTGCAGGCCAGGGCTGTGTGCTGGGCAGCTGCAATTCATCCATGGAGAGCTGCTGCACAGGTGTGAGATAAGGAGGCTTAGGGGCCTGATAAGAAGAGGCTAGGGCCGGTTGTCCAGAAGTTTTGGCAGCTTTCCCAGAGGCCTTGGCCACCAGCCCCGAAGTTCTGGTAGCCTTCCCGGAAGCTTTGGCAGCCTTCCCATCAGAGCCCCCTTCTAACTCAGAGGCCCTCCCGTCAGGTTCTGTAATCAGGCCCGACTCTTCGTCCGCATCTTGCTCCGTTTCTCTCTCTATTTTCCATTCCTTTAAAGTCTCAAAGAGCGAGTTCCAAGTAAGTGCTAGATCAACAACTGTTTTATCTCCCACTCAAATGACTTGCCAAAGTCTGTCCCCGACCTTTTTCCATGCCTTAACACTAAATGCTGTGTTGGGATCAGTGCCAAAATTCTGTGATTTAGCCCACAGCATTATATTACGAAGTGCATAGTCTGACGTATTAATTCCCTTATTTCTTAACAAAACTTTCCATGTAGACAGAACATTTTCTTCCTCTTTAGATAAATTTTGTCCCATTATTACTAGTTGGTGGCTCACCTACTTCCAGGTGTCTGGATTTGAGAGAATCAGGTCCGGACCTCCCTGCAGCTTCCACCTGCCACTCTCAGCTGCACCAACGCCGCCTCCCGTACTACTTGGCAGTGGGTCACGAATGCCAATTGCTAGGACCCTGTATGGGCCCCCACCCACTATTTTCTTATCACGTCCGCAGCACCAAATGGCGCAGTCGAGGCGGTCACGACATTAAAGCAGAGACCACAAGCACACTCAGTCTTAGTCTCAGTTGTCAACCGTTAGCACCCTTTGCAACCGTTGGCAAGAGTTGGCAAGATTTTATTGGTGAAAACGACTGATACAGTTTGCAGTTGTTTCCCCTCCAGTCGCAGAAGGCTCCCATCTTTCCTCTCTCGATCTCCTTGGTTCAGCTTCTTCCTCTTACTTCTCGCTCCTTTAGCCAACAGGCCCGCTGCTAGCCCCTTCCACAGCAGCCCATTGAACCCAGAGGTGTTTTCCTGCTGCAGTGGCATGTCAGCTCCCTCGAAGCAGCTGAGGCATTTGAGAAATAGCACTGCAGGGCATGACCATGCATATACACGTCGCACAGCTCTCAGGTCACATGTGCATCTGCAGGACTGCAAGTGTGCATGTCCATATGAGAAGAGTTTGTGAGGCTTGGTTCAAGGGCTGAGGCACAGCTCTCTTCTGAAAAGAGCCTTGGGCAGCCCTCTCAGGAGGTGGGTATCTCAGAGGCTGCTGAGAGGCCCATGAGAGACAGCCCAGAGGTGGAGCTAGAGCTGCTGTGGAGAGGAGAGGGACAAGGGTGAGGAGCTCTGTGGTTCCCCTTTACCACTCCAGAGGGAATAGCATTGTCTTGGGACAGTCTTTACCACCTGAGGCAGAAGTAGAAGAAACCCTCCAAAACCCCACAGGGTGCAGAGATGCCTTCAAGCATCTCTGTGGCAATTGCTGCTGGCAATATCCTCCCCACACACTGCAGGCAACAGTCAGCCTCAGAGAGCTGTGCTGCGTTTCTTGGACAGCAGCTTTGCTGTACTCTCACCTCCAGCTTTAGCTGTAGATGGCCAAGCTGGAGCAGCCATGGGGAAAGGCCTGCAGGCCCACAGTGAATCTGAGTCGTGAGCCCACATCAGCAGTTTCCCTGGCCTGTTGGTTTCTCGCAGTTCCTCACTTTCTGCATCTGAGACGGGCACTCGGTCACTTCTTTCCTTCTGGAAAGCCTCCTTCTTTACAATCCTACATTCCAGTCTTAATCTCCCTGAACCAAAAGTTAAGTCCCAAAACAGCAGTTAAGGAGCCACACACAATTTGCAACTGCCACCCTCGCTCAAGCAAAACACCACAGCATGCTTCCTGTGTTTTGTTCCAACTTTGGCGTTCGTCCCCTAGCGAGTGGGAAAAGACTGTCTCTGTTATCAAAATACGTTTTAGTAATATTCATGACTAAGATCACATTGCTTCCCCTCAGTATCTTGCAAAGCCTGGTTCCTGCTTTTTGGTCCTTGATCCTCTTTGAGCTCATTGGGGAGGGGACTGCCGCATCTCCCATGATCTAAGTCACCGTCTCAGGTCTCCTTGATGTGCTGAACACAGGACAGCCATCCTTCCCAGAACATCTTCCCTCTCTGCCCAGACCTTCCTGATTCGGGGCAACATCCCAAATGAGCTCCTAGAGAAGTTTTTGCATGTCACTGCTCACAAGCATGTCCTTATTCTGGTGCAGGAAAGCCTTGTTAATGGCCACTGCTGGGAAAGCAGGCTGAGGCTGGCACAAACAGGTCCTGCACTGCGGTGCAATTTTCTCAGAGCCCCTGTCCCACCCCCAGCCCTGCTCCAATCTCCCTGCATTCTACCACAAAAGAAACAGCCACAACATGCAAGAATTTACTGCTTTTGGAAACAGATTTATTTTTCAAAATCACAGAAAACAATCATCATCCACTAATACAAAGTATCACTACAATCACCCCTAGAAGTAGCACTAAAATAAGCACGGTCCTCTTATACTAGGTATCGCTATCACAATCACTGTCACTAAAAGAATCAGTATCACTATCTATCACTATCACTAGATCACTGTTATTATCACTATCATGAAAAGATTCCCTATTACTAGAACTATCTATCACAACCACTGAAAGAATCACTCTATCACTATCACTACCACTATACCACTAGCACTATCCCTATCACTATCACTACCACTATCATTATCACTACCACTAATCTTCATCTTTAAACACAAAATATTCCTGCTGGTACTGGTGTCTCTTGGGCAGCTGATAGATGACGAGGTACCCAACTACTGCTGCAAGGAGCAGCAGAGCAGAGACTGCAAGAGATGCTAGGAGGTACTTCTTGCTGAATTGCCACTGTCCAGGAGTCTCAACTTTTTGCCCAGCAGCTGACCCTGGCAGGAGAAAAGACAATGTGAGAGACAATGTTTGCACTCTGCACTAGGCATAATTCCACAGTCTGCTTCACATGCCTGAAGATTATTTTGTTCAGAGATTTCTTCCTCTGGCTCTGGTGTCTCAGCATCAGGGACCAAGAGAAGAGGTTCTCATGGGGAAGAGCCCAGTGTGTGCCAGGGAGCAGCACTGCCCCTGTCTTTTCCTCTGGGCTGCAGGCCAGGCCTGTGTGCTGGGCAGCTGCAATTCATCCATGGAGAGCACTGCAGGGATACAGCAGAAATGCTGCTCTTCTTCCAAGACAGCATCGCCCAAGCACTCACCGGAATATTCCTCAGGCATAGCGAGTTTGCTGGTGTCCCGTATTACTTCTCTTTCTTCATCTGAGCTTGGCTCACTGTTATTTTCTTCCACAGGGAGGGTCTCTGGCAAAGTCTCAGAATCTGTCTCTTCATAAAAAAACATTGGACACTTTAACCAGAAGCCACTGCCCCTTACCACAAGCATGGTGCCATGGCCTGGGAATTCTGGCAGGTGGCAGTGAGGAGCCTGCTGTGCCCAAAGACAAGAGGAATCCACAGCCGAGTTTTCTGCCATGCAACATGAAATGCAGACCACCCAAGACTTAATCAACCAAATGACCCAGAGAAAGAATGCCTTCTGGCTCATACTCATACTTGAGGTCCAGCTTCAACCCATCCCTGAGCCTGAGGTTTGGCAGGGGCAGCCAAGACTGCGTGGGATATCATTTTTGCCTTAGTGCTGTGCTAAGTGTTAGGTGAAAACAAATTCAGCAGAGGTCTTTTGCCAACATCTGGCTGCCAATGTCTGCACACAGCAGCTCTGGCCAGTAATGGTACATCTGCAGCAGCAGCTGGAGATGCTCCTGGCAATCATCTGGAAGCACAGCTGTGAGCAAATGCCATGCTGGACCTTTTCTATGGCTCATTCCAGGAGCTGTGAAATGGGGTGTCCCTGCAGCAAGACTCTGACTGAACACTTCTGGTTATCCAGGATTCAGAACATCCCTAGCGGAATGAAAAGCTTTGCATCCCAGGCTGCAGGCTTAACAGAATGGGATGTACCAACCAGATGGGGCTTCATCCATGGCTGTCAGGAGCTCCTCTGCTCCTGACCGGGGAGGGAATCCTTCAGGGAATCCTCCAGGAAATCCTTCAGGGAATCCTTCAGGAACCGTGTCATGATTCTTCCCTAAGTTAGATTTATAAAAGAATGTTACACCTAGAAATGTGTATTTCTCATGAATAACATGGGGAAAAGGAGTGCTCATGCTTGTGAAGGCACTAGAGACTGATTACTCACACTTGACGTACCAGCTTGGAATCAGCACAGTATCTGCCTCCAGCTCAGGGGCTGAAAGAGCACTCTCTGTGTCCATAACTACAGAACACGCACAAGAAGTTAGCATCACATTTACTCCTCTCATGGTCACACCTCAAGGCCTGCATGTGGAAGGTGCTGACAGGGCACACACAGGTGGTTCTGTGTTCTCACAGCTGCACAGGGGTCTGGCTGCCCTTGGGACACTGAGCTGGCAGCTCTCACATGAACTGAAAAGCCATGGCGTGCCCACACGATCTGTGGCTAGATCAGCCCTGGAGCCAGGCCCCAGGAGGGTGGATTACCAGAGGTGAGCGATGGACAACCAGAGCTGAGTGACGTATAACCGGCTGCCAGTGATGAATAACCAGTGGTAGCCATGGAGAACCAATGCTGAGGTTCTGGGCCTGAACTGCCCCTTCCCACCTCCTTGCTCTTTAGAACCCTGTGCCCATGCTGCACCCTAAAGCAGCTGCAGCCCCTCACTCCTGCCCTGGTGTGTCTGCCCCAGTGCCCACAGCGTGGTGGCCTCCTCGCTCAGCCAGCCCTAGTCCTGGCCCCACTGCTGCCAGCCAGGCCTATGAGCTGGGCCCTGCCTGCCTACCTGCTCCCTGCCCAGCCGTTGGAGCACTCTGGGCATTCTGGGCTTGTAGGCCCAGGAGAAAGAGGAGCAGGAGGCACTGCCTCAGGGCCATGATCCCCCCTGCTGACAACATTCTGCTGCTGCCACTGCTGCTGCTGCCAAGAGCCCCCGTGGAATCACCAGGCTTGCTCTGGCACAGCGAGTGGCCCGGGACACTCTCCCGTCCCTCGGCAGGCCGGGAGAGTGGTTAAGGCTGTCAGCTTGCACAGGCGAGGCTCTGCGCAACAAAAGGTAGAAAAAAGAATGGGCTGCTGTTGAGGGTTTAGTCAGGGTTTATTGAGGAAATGCAGCAAATGGATCCACAACCCAGGGGATCCAGTGAACTGCAAACCCTGAACTGGGGTGTGCAATGTGCTGTAAAGGCGGAAGGGAACAGGGGAGGGGCTCACCCACCCGCCAGTGGGGTTACAGGAGGGCATGGGGAGCAGGAAAACAGGCATTTAGGAAAACCAATGCGGGCAATTCAGGGGAGAGGCCTCGGGGCCTGAACCTATCACTTGATGGCCTTGGTAGAAGTTTCTACAGGGAGGGGATGGGCCGTCGAGTAATGGACTGGACACCAGGAGGGGAGGGGTTGAAGGAGTGACACAGCAATTTTTAGGGAACAGGGGGAGGAGGCAGAGTGATTGACAATGAAGAGGAGGGAGGAGGCAACAGGGGCAGAACCATTTTAACCGTAAAAATGACACAAACTAAGGCATAACAGTGCAACTAAAACATACAAAGCCACAATACAACACTGCAGTGTTTCCCAGAGCACTGAACAACACGGTGGGGCTCTGGAACCTCACACGATACAGAACCCTCAGATCTCATGTCAAAGTGGTGTCTCTGAACTCCCCAATGTATGCCCACTTTGCCTGTGAATTCCTGGACCTCCCCTCTATTGAATTTCCTTTTCTGCACAGGAATGGAAGGAGCAAAACAGAGAAGGTTCGATGTATTCTGGGAGGTAGCACTGTGCATGGGAATGCAGAGGCACTAATGCCTTACTCCTCAGAAACCCTATCAGAAGCCCTCCATGAAGGCTGTTTTAAAAACCCAGATGCAAGTGTCCTTCTTTGGTAGTATTTATGTCTGACAGCCTTCTGGCAAGAAACCTGCTTTTCCCATTTCTTCTGCTACAGTTTCATCAACTTTGATGATGAAAGCACTGCTCCCATTCTCCACTGTCACGCCAACATGGGTGTGCAGTGCTCACGCTTCTCCCAAGTGAGCCTGGTTAATTCCCTTGCCACTTCCAATCCCACTTCAAGCTCACTAAAGGAGCCCCACTAAATCCTGAGCCAAGATCCTTTTTCCCTTTGAGGCAGATGTAGGCCACGTGCACCATCAAGCCTGGTGTCCTGTAGAGTAAGCCATGGTCAAAGGCCCACACTCCTACTGCAAACATCAGGGTGCCAGGGATTCACTTCTAGAACCTTCCTGTGTCTGAGTCACTGCAAGTGGGACAAGTAAATTCCACATGCACCCCAGATCCCTCAAGCTGTCATGCAGAGCCTCCTGTGACCAATATCACGATCCTTCCCCTCTGTATCTCACACAGCCAGCCATCATCCTTCTGCTCCTTGATCCTCTTTGTGCTCACTGGGGAGGGACTGCCACATCCCCCATGACCTAAGTCACCATATCAGGTCTCCTTGATGTGCTCAGCACTGGACATCCCTCCTTCCCAGAACATCTTCCCTCTCTGCCCAGACCTTCCTGATTCAGGGCAGCATCCCAAATGAGCTCCTAGACAAGTCTTTGCATGTCACTCCTCACCAGCATGTCCTTATTCTGGTGCAGGAAAGCCTTGTTCATGGGCGCTTCTGTGAAAGCAGGCTGAGGCGGGCACAAACAGGTCCTGCACTGCAGTGCAAGTTTCTCAGAGCTCCTGTCACAGCCCCAGCCCTTCTCCCAGCTCTGCGCATTGTACCCCAACAGAAACGAACTTACAGCTTTTAGAAATCAATTTCTTTATCAAAATCAGAGAAAAAAAACATTGTCTGCTAATACAAGGTATCACTATCATCATCACAAAAAGTATCCCTACCACTAAGAATATCGTATCTCTTATCAGTAAAATCAGCACGGTCCTCTAATATTAGATGTCATTATTAGAAGCACTATCACTAAAAGAATCACTAGCTATCACTATCACTATCTATCACTATCACTAAAAGCATCACTATCACTATCACTCTCACTATTACTATCCCTATCACTACCACTGTCACTATCTATCACTATCACTGAAGAGTTCCTATTACTAGAACTGTCTATCACTACCACTAAAAGAATCAGTGCCACTCTCACTATCAGTATCCCTGTCACTACCTCTACCTCTCTTGGGCAGCTGACACATGACGATGTACCCAACTACTGCTGCAAGCAGAATCACAGCCGAGACTGGAAGTGATGCTAGGAGGTACTTCTTGCTGAATTCCCACTGTCCAAGAGTCTCAACTTTTTGCCCAGCAGCTGACCCTGGCAGGAGAAAAGACAATGTGAGAGACAATGTTTGCACTCTGCACTAGGCATAATTCCACAGTCTGCTTCACATGCCTGAAGATTATTTTGTTCAGAGAATTTTTCCTCTGGCTCTGGTGTCTCAGCATCAGGGACCAAGAGGTTCTGATGGGGAAGAGCCCAGTGTGTGCCAGGGAGCAGCACTGCCCCTGTCGTTTCCTCTGGGCTGCAGGCCAGGGCTGTGTGCTGGGCAGCTGCAATTCATCCATGGAGAGCTGCTGCACAGGTGTGAGATAAGGAGGCTTAGGGGCCTGATAAGAAGAGGCTAGGGCCGGTTGTCCAGAAGTTTTGGCAGCTTTCCCAGAGGCCTTGGCAACCAGCCCCGAAGTTCTGGTAGCCTTCCCGGAAGCTTTGGCAGCCTTCCCATCAGAGCCCCCTTCTAGCTCAGAGGCCCTCCCGTCAGGTTCTGTAATCAGGCCCGACTCTTCGTCCGCATCTTGCTCCGTTTCTCTCTCTATTTTCCATTCCTTTAAAGTCTCAAAGAGCGAGTTCCAAGATCAACAACTGTTTTATCTCCCACTCGAATGACTTGCAAAAGTCTGTCCCCGACCTTTTTCCATGCCTTAACACTAAATGCTGTGTTGGGATCAGTGCCAAAATTCTGTGATTTAGCCCACAGCATTTTATTACGAAGTGAATAGTCTGACGTATTAATTCCCTTATTTCTTAACAAAACTTTCCATGTAGACAGAACATTTTCTTCCTCTTTAGATAAATTTTGTCCCATTATTACTAGTTGGTGGCTCACCTACTTCCAGGTGTCTGGATTTGAGAGAATCAGGTCCGGACCTCCCTGCGGCTTCCACCTGCCACTCTCAGCTGCACCAACGCCGCCTCCCGCACTACGTGGCAGTGGGTCACGAATGCCAATTGCTAGGACCCTGTATGGGCCCCCACCCACTATTTTCTTATCACGTCCGCAGCACCAAAATGGCACAGTCGAGGCGGTCACGACATTAAAGCAGAGACCACAAGCACACTCAGTCTTAGTCTCAGTTATCAACCGTTAGCACCCTTTGCAACCGTTTGCAACCGTTGGCAACAGTTGGCAAGACTTTATTAGTGAAAATGGCTGATACACTTTGCAGTTGTTTCCCCTCCAGTCGCAGAAGGCTCCCATCTTTCCTCTCTCGATCTCCTTGGTTCAGCTTCTTCCTCTTACTTCTCGCTCCTTTAGCCAACAGGCCCGCTGCTAGCCCCTTCCACAGCAGCCCATTGAACCCAGAGGTGTTTTCCTGCTGCAGTGGCATGTCAGCTCCCTCGAAGCAGCTGAGGCATTTGAGAAATAGCACTGCAGGGCATGACCATGCATATACACGTCGCACAGCTCTCAGGTCACATGTGCATCTGCAGGACTGCAAGTGTGCATGTCCATATGAGAAGAGTTTGTGAGGCTTGGTTCAAGGGCTGAGGCACAGCTCTCTTCTGAAAAGAGCCTTGGGCAGCCCTCTCAGGAGGTGGGTATCTCAGAGGCTGCTGAGAGGCCCATGAGAGACAGCCCAGAGGTGGAGCTGGAGCTGCTGTGGAGAGGAGAGGGACAAGGGTGAGGAGCTCTGTGGTTCCCCTTTACCACTCCAGAGGGAATAGCATTGTCTTGGGACAGTCTTTACCACCTGAGGCAGAAGTAGAAGAAACCCTCCAAAACCCCACAGGGTGCAGAGATGCCTTCAAGCATCTCTGTGGCAATTGCTGCTGGCAATATCCTCCCCACACACTGCAGGCAACAGTCAGCCTCAGAGAGCTGTGCTGCGTTTCTTGGACAGCAGCTTTGCTGTACTCTCACCTCCAGCTTTGGCTGTAGATGGCCGAGCTGGAGCAGCCATGGGGAAAGGCCTGCAGGCCCACAGTGAATCGGAGTCGTGAGCCCAGATCAGCAGTTTCCCTGGCCTGTTGGTTTCTCGCACTTCCTCACTATCTGCATCTGAGATGGGCACTCGGTCACTTCTTTCCTTCTGGAAAGCCTCCTTCTTTACAATCCTACATTCCAGTCTTAATCTCCCTGAACCAAAAGTTAAGTCCCAATCCAGCAGTTAAGGAGCCACACACAATTTGCAACTGCCACCCTCGCTCAAGCAAAACACCACAGCATGCTTCCTGTGTTTTGTTCCAACTTTGGCGTTCTTCCCCTAGCGAGTGGGAAAAGACTGTCTCTGTTATCAAAAAACGTTTTAGTAATATTCATGACTAAGATCACATTGCTTCCCCTCAGTATCTTGCAAAGCCTGGTTCCAGCATTTTGGTCCTTGATCCTCTTTGAGCTCATTGGGGAGGGGACTGCCGCATCTCCCATGATCTAAGTCACCGTCTCAGGTCTCCTTGATGTGCTGAACACAGGACAGCCATCCTTCCCAGAACATCTTCCCTCTCTGCCCAGACCTTCCTGATTCGGGGCAACATCCCAAATGAGCTCCTAGAGAAGTTTTTGCATGTCACTGCTCACAAGCATGTCCTTATTCTGGTGCAGGAAAGCCTTGTTAATGGCCACTGCTGGGAAAGCAGGCTGAGGCTGGCACAAACAGGTCCTGCACTGCGGTGCAATTTTCTCAGAGCCCCTGTCCCACCCCCAGCCCTGCTCCAATCTCCCTGTATTCTACCCCAAAAGAAACAGCCACAACATGCAAGAATTTACTGCTTTTGGAAACAGATTTATTTTTCAAAATCACAGAAAACAATCATCATCCACTAATACAAAGTATCACTACAATCACCCCTAGAAGTAGCACTAAAATAAGCACGGTCCTCTTATACTACGTATCGCTATCACAATCACTGTCACTAAAAGAATCAGTATCACTATCTATCACTATCACTAGATCACTGTTATTATCACTATCATGAAAAGATTCCCTATTACTAGAACTATCTATCACAACCACTGAAAGAATCACTCTATCACTATCACTACCACTATACCACTATCACTATCCCTATCACTATCACTACCACTATCATTATCACTACCACTAATCTTCATCTTTAAACACAAAATATTCCTGCTGGTACTGGTCTCTCTTGGACAGCTGATATATGACGAGGTACCCAAGTACTGCTGCAAGGAGCAGCAGAGCAGAGACTGCAAGTGATGCTAGGAGGTACTTCTTGCTGAATTGCCACTGTCCAGGAGTCTCAACTTTTTGCCCAGCAGCTGACCCTGGCAGGAGAAAAGACAATGTGAGAGACAATGTTTGCACTCTGCACTAGGCATAATTCCACAGTCTGCTTCACATGCCTGAAGATTATTTTGTTCAGAGATTTCTTCCTCTGGCTCTGGTGTCTCAGCATCAGGGACCAAGAGAAGAGGTTCTCATGGGGAAGAGCCCAGTGTGTGCCAGGGAGCAGCACTGCCCCTGTCTTTTCCTCTGGGCTGCAGGCCAGGCCTGTGTGCTGGGCAGCTGCAATTCATCCATGGAGAGCACTGCAGGGATACAGCAGAAATGCTGCTCTTCTTCCAAGACAGCATCGCCCAAGCACTCACCGGAATATTCCTCAGGCATAGCGAGTTTGCTGGTGTCCCGTATTACTTCTCTTTCTTCATCTGAGCTTGGCTCACTGTTATTTTCTTCCACAGGGAGGGTCTCTGGCAAAGTCTCAGAATCTGTCTCTTCATAAAAAAACATTGGACACTTTAACCAGAAGCCACTGCCCCTTACCACAAGCATGGTGCCATGGCCTGGGAATTCTGGCAGGTGGCAGTGAGGAGCCTGCTGTGCCCAAAGACAAGAGGAATCCATAGCCGAGTTTTCTGCCATGCAACATGAAATGCAGACCCAAACCACCCAAGACTTAATCAACCAAATGACCCAGAGAAAGAATGCCTTCTGGCTCATACTCATACTTGAGGTCCAGCTTCAACCCATCCCTGAGCCTGAGGTTTGGCAGGGGCAGCCAAGACTGCGTGGGATATCATTTTTGCCTTAGTGCTGTGCTAAGTGTTAGATGAAAACAAATTCAGCAGAGGCCTTTTGCCAACATCTGGCTGCCAATGTCTGCACACAGCAGCTCTGGCCAGTAATGGTACATCTGCAGCAGCAGCTGGAGATGCTCCTGGCAATCATCTGGAAGCACAGCTGTGAGCAAATGCCATGCTGGACCTTTTCTATGGCTCATTCCAGGAGCTGTGAAATGGGGTGTCCCTGCAGCAAGACTCTGACTGAACACTTCTGGTTATCCAGGATTCAGAACATCCCTAGCGGAATGAAAAGCTTTGCATCCCAGGCTGCAGGCTTAACAGAATGGGATGTACCAACCAGATGGGGCTTCATCCATGGCTGTCAGGAGCTCCTCTGCTCCTGACCGGGGAGGGAATCCTTCAGGGAATCCTCCAGGAAATCCTTCAGGGAATCCTTCAGGAACCGTGTCATGATTCTTCCCTAAGTTAGATTTATAAAAGAATGTTACACCTAGGAATGTGTATTTCTCATGAATAACATGGGGAAAAGGAGTGCTCATGCTTGTGAAGGCACTAGAGACTGATTACTCACACTTGACGTACCAGCTTGGAATCAGCACAGTATCTGCCTCCAGCTCAGGGGTTGAAAGAGCACTCTCTGTGTCCATAACTACAGAACACACACAAGAAGTTAGCATCACATTTACTCCTCTGATGGTCACACCTCAAGGCCTGCATGTGGAAGGTGCTGACAGGGCACACACAGGTGGGGCTGTATTCTCACAGCTGCACAGGGGTCTGGCTGCCCTTGGGACACTGAGCCGGCAGCTCTCACATGAACTGAAAAGCCATGGCGTGCCCACACGATCTGTGGCTAGATCAGTCCTGGAGCCAGGCCCCAGGAGGGTGGATTACCAGAGGTGAGCGATGGTCAACCAGAGCTGAGTGACGTATAACCGGCTGCCAGTGATGAATAACCAGTGGTAGCCATGGAGAACCAATGCTGAGGTTCTGGGCCTGAACTGCCCCTTCCCACCTCCTTGCTCTTTAGAACCCTCTGCCCATGCTGCACCCTAAAGCAGCTGCAGCCCCTCACTCCTGCCCTGGTGTGTCTGCCCCAGTGCTCACAGTGTGGTGGCCTCCTCGCTCAGCCAGCCCTATTCCTGGCCCTGCTGCTGCCAGCCAGGCCTATGTGCTGGGCCCTGCCTGCCTACCTGCTCCCTGCCCAGCCGTTGGAGCACTCTGGGCATTCTGGGCTTGTAGGCCCAGGAGAAAGAGGAGCAGGAGGCACTGCCTCAGGGCCATGATCCCCCCTGCTGACAACATTCTGCTGCTGCCACTGCTGCTGCTGCCAAGAGCCCCCGTGGAATCACCAGGCTTGCTCTGGCAGAGCGAGTGGCCCGGGACACTCTCCCGTCCCTCGGCAGGCCGGGAGAGTGGTTAAGGCTGTCAGCTTGCACAGGCGAGGCTCTGCGCAACAAAAGGTAGAAAAAAGAATGGGCTGCTGTTGAGGGTTTAGTCAGGGTTTATTGAGGAAATGCAGCAAATGGATCCAC
Source organism: Ammospiza nelsoni (assembly GCF_027579445.1). Classification (NCBI taxonomy): domain Eukaryota; kingdom Metazoa; phylum Chordata; class Aves; order Passeriformes; family Passerellidae; genus Ammospiza; species Ammospiza nelsoni. The sequence continues at coordinate 74,261,776 of NC_080669.1, read as the reverse complement.
AACCCAGGGGATCCAGTGAACTGCAAACCCTGAACTGGGGTGTGCAATGTGCTGTAAAGGGGGAAGGGAACAGGGGAGGGGCTCACCCACCCGCCAGTGGGGTTACAGGAGGGCATGGGGAGCAGGAAAACAGGCATTTAGGAAAACCAATGCGGGCAATTCAGGGGAGAGGCCCCGGGGCCTGAACCTATCACTTGATGGCCTTGGTAGAAGTTTCTACAGGGAGGGGATGGGCCGTCGAGTAATGGACTGGACACCAGGAGGGGAGGGGTTGAAGGAGTGACACAGCAATTTTTAGGGAACAGGGGGAGGAGGCAGAGTGATTGACAATGAAGAGGAGGGAGGAGGCAACAGGGGCAGAACCATTTTAACCGTAAAAATGGGACAAACTAAGGCATAACAGTGCAACTAAAACATACAAAGCCACAATACAACACTGCAGTGTTTCCCAGAGCACTGAACAACATGGTGGGGCTCTGGAACCTCACACGATACAGAACCCTCTGATCTCATGTCAAAGTGGTGTCTCTGAACTCCCCAATGTATGCCCACTTTGCCTGTGAATTCCTGGACCTCCCCTCTATTGAATTTCCTTTTCTGCACAGGAATGGAAGGAGCAAAACAGAGAAGGTTCGATGTATTCTGGGAGGTAGCACTGTGCATGGGAATGCAGAGGCACTAATGCCTTATTCCTCAGAAACCCTATCAGAGGCCCTCCATGAAGGCTGTTTTAAAAACCCAGATGCAAGTGTCCTTCTTTGGTAGTATTTATGTCTGACAGCCTTCTGGCAAGAAACCTGCTTTTCCCATTTCTTCTGCTACAGTTTCATCACCTTTGATGATGAAAGCACTGCTTCCATTCTCCACTGTCACGCCAACATGGGTGTGCAGTGCTCATGCTTCTCCCAAGTGAGCCTGGTTAATTCCCTTGCCACTTCCAATCCCACTTCAAGCTCACTAAAGGAGCCCCACTAAATCCTGAGCCAAGATCCTTTTTCCCTTTGAGGCAGATGTAGCCCATGTGCACCATCAAGCCTGGTGTCCTGTAGAGTAAGCCATGGTCAAAGGCCCACACTCCTACTGCAAACATCAGGGTGCCAGGGATTCACTTCTAGAACCTTCCTGTGTCTGGGTCACTGCAAGTGGGACAAGTAAATTCCACATGCACCCCAGATCCCTCAAGCTGTCATGCAGAGCCTCCTGTGACCAATATCACGTTCCTTCCCCTCTGTATCTCACACAGCCAGCCATCATCTTTCTGCTCCTTGATCCTCTTTGTGCTCACTGGGGAGGGACTGCCACATCCCCCATGACCTAAGTCACCATATCAGGTCTCCTTGATGTGCTCAGCACTGGACATCCCTCCTTCCCAGAACATCTTCCCTCTCTGCCCAGACCTTCCTGATTCAGGGCAGCATCCCAAATGAGCTCCTAGACAAGTCTTTGCATGTCACTCCTCACCAGCATGTCCTTATTCTGGTGCAGGAAAGCCTTGTTCATGGGCGCTTCTGTGAAAGCAGGCTGAGGCGGGCACAAACAGGTCCTGCACTGCAGTGCAAGTTTCTCAGAGCTCCTGTCACAGCCCCAGCCCTTCTCCCAGCTCTGCGCATTGTACCCCAACAGAAACGAACTTACAGCTTTTAGAAATCAATTTCTTTATCAAAATCAGAGAAAAAAAACATTGTCTGCTAATACAAGGTATCACTATCATCATCACAAAAAGTATCCCTACCACTAAGAATATCGTATCTCTTATCAGTAAAATCAGCACGGTCCTCTAATATTAGATGTCATTATTAGAAGCACTATCACTAAAAGAATCACTAGCTATCACTATCACTATCTATCACTATCACTATCACTAAAAGCATCACTATCACTCTCACTCTCACTATTACTATCCCTATCACTACCACTGATACTATCTATCACTATCACTGAAGAGTTCCTATTACTAGAACTATCTATCACTACCACTAAAAGAATCACTGCCACTCTCACTATCAGTATCCCTGTCACTACCTCTACCTCTCTTGGGCAGCTGACACATGACGATGTACCCAACTACTGCTGCAAGCAGAATCACAGCCGGGACTGGAAGTGATGCTAGGAGGTACTTCTTGCTGAATTCCCACTGTCCAAGAGTCTCAACTTTTTGCCCAGCAGCTGACCCTGGCAGGAGAAAAGACAATGTGAGAGACTGAAGCCATTTATTATAATGGTTAATAGCTTCTGAAAAATAAAAGAATTAAAAGACACTCAAAAATATATTAAGGGAATTACAGCAGTTAATAAATAACCTAAAATACAGGAATAACTTTGATCAGATGCTTAGATAAGGCAATGTAAAATACACTCACAATATTTGGATAGGTAATCTAAAATACACTCACAGAGGAGACTTTGGAATTAGAATATTTGAAGAAGAAGAAGTGGAAGCCAATAAGTTAAAGTGACTTGCCAACCCGTTAGGATCAAGCCAAGTACAACAGTTACTTCAGCTAAGTCATGGAAAAACATGCCAAGGATAACAGAAAGAAGACCAAATTAGGAAAAGCTTAAAATTTAACTGAGGAAGACCAAGAATTCCCAGAAGACTCCGCCTGCCTATGAATATGCATGTAATAAATAATGTAATCCTTGTTTAAAATTGTATAAAAACCCGCTTTTGCTGTACATAATTCGGAAATCCATTTTGTGATTTCTCCGACGCGTCGTAATAAAATACCTCCTGCTTATCTGACTTAGGCTGAGTCTGTTAAGCAGTTATTCTCGCCTTTTGGGGCAAAATTCGGCATCATTTTCTGGCGACCCAGGTGGGACCAGACAGGAGATCCGGGCCTTGAGGTCCTCCTGGGCCGGGTCCAGGGTCGGGATTCTCTGGGCGCCCCTGACGAATTTTTTTGTCAGAAGAGACCCCCCCTGGACCGGCGCCTTGGTAGACGGAGGGTTCCCTGCATCTCCTGCTTCAATTAAGAGGTATTTTAATTGTTTATTGGTTTTGTAGGGAAACGGGGGTCAGACGTGACCGCCCGAAGGGAAAGCTGGGGGACGCCCCGGTAACGCAGGTTAGAGTCCTGCTGGGTAACGCAGGTTAGAGTCCTGCTGGGTTAGAGGCCCGGTAATAGAAACGCAGGTTAGAGTCCTGCTGGAAGGAATATTTTTTTTCGTATCTTTGGTTTGTTCTTATTGTGTGGGAAACTGTTTTAACATTGTGTTTGATGTTGTAATACTGTGAATTAAGGGTTAAGAACTGAAACTGCTATCTGAAGAGGTCTGTCAGCCGGTGATCTTTTGTGTCTGTTCTATGTGTTTGTTGCAAAATCTTACAGAAAAACATCTTGCCGCTCTCTCTGTAATTTTTTAGAAGAGAATAAGTTGATAGATATCCGGAAGAAAATTGTGACCCCCTGCAATTGTTACACTGTCTACGGTTGCGATTGCACGAATCTGGCAAACCGGTGTCTCACGGTCTGTAGGTGACCTCGCGTGACCAAACCTGGTAACAGTCTGTTCTAATATAGACCATAAGGTAGGAATTCCTTTATAAAGGTGCGCGTGTATGGTTGAGAGTGAATAAGACGCAGCATTGCTGCGACGCGAGAAGCCAGGACAAAAGCGACTGAAAATTGTGTGTGAAGTGTTAAACCAACACAGGGAATAACTATGGGAAGTCAACAGAGTAAGGACGTAAATATGAAAACCCCCTTAGGATGTATCCTAAAACACTGGAAGGACTTGGGAGGGATCCCGGGGGGAAACATAAGTAAAAAGACACTCCTTAAATATTGTACGCAGTGGTGGCCGTTGTACAAGTTAGATGACAATGAGAAATGGCCGCCGGAGGGAACAACTAATTATAATACTATTTTGCAATTGATGCTTTTCCTTCGTCGACTTAATAAATGGGACGAAGTGATGTATGCTGACATGTTCTTTACCCTAAGAAATAAACCGGAGTGGCAAAAAGAGTGCGGGGTAAATGTAGCACCTCAGGACCCCCTAGTACTAGCCCTGGAAAAAGATAAGAAAGGTTCAAAACCTAAAGAATGGTGCTGTGATGCATGTAGCATCGGGCAACAATGTCTTAAATTGACAAGAAGGGATAGTGGAAAGGAGAGCGAAATAAGCCTGTGGGAATACCATCCATTCGCCCCAGGACGGGAAGGGCCTCTTCCCAGGCCAAAGGAGGAACAAGGGGATCCTAGCCCCTTAAAGGAGCTGGAACGATGGTGGAAATCTAAGTTTGGGCACAGTCCTCAGAAACTAGATAACACTTGGGAGGAGGATAGTCCATTAAAATCGGGGATGGACAAGAGGGAAAGCAGCCCGCAGGGACCGGATAGTCCACAGGGGTCGGGAAGCTACAAGGATGCTGACAGCCCACCCAGATTAGAAGTTGAGAGGAAAGAAGGCAGCCCACATGGAACAGAGAGTCGAGGGGAGACACGCAGCCTCCCCAAACTAAGTCCATATGGGGATGGTAGTACACCCAGAAATGGGGGTTTTGGGAAATCAGGTACCTGTAGAATAGAAACCAGCACACCGAGGACTGGGGATAACTCACTAGGAGGCAACGTCTCTAAGCTAAGGTATAGTGAGAAGAATGACACTGAGACATGCGAAAGGGAGGCAGAGAACAACTCACAGAAGCTGAATATAATAATTCAGATAGAGGATAAGAGAGATGGAAGGGGAACAGAAGATGAGGACAGTAGCCCGGAACAGGATAGGCGCCGGCAGATGCGGGAAGAAAGGCGACAGATGCAGAGCGAGGCGCGGCTGGACTGTGTAAACCATGCCAGGGGGGTAGTAGGAAAAGAGTTAACAGAAATAGAAGGTGAAGATGAAGAACAGGGAAAGGGAAAGAGAAAAGAGAAGAGAAAGAATAGGGAAGACATTGAGGCACAGGAAGATCCTGGGGAAGGGACTAGTCATTCGTATTATACCAGATCTGTGGCACGGAGGGAAGCAAAGCAAGAAGAGGAACGGAACCATACAATAGCTCCTCTCCGACAACTTATGCCAATGGTAGGAGAAAGGACCAGGGTAAAGGTGCCGTTCTCCACAAGTGATCTGAACAATTGGAGGGATGAGGCAAGGAACTTCAGGAGGAATCCAGAGGGAGTAGCGAAGAGGTTTGAATTAATGGCAAAGAATTTAGATATTGATTGGGAAGATATAGAGGTGATGTTGTCAGAATTGACAGATACAGAAAGGGAACTCGTATTGGAAACAGGAAAACGACATGCTCAAGTATTATCAGGGAGACTAGAAGATAATTTCCCCAGCAGTAAACCAGAATGGGATCCGGGCAACGAAGAGCACTATCGACGACTGGTGCAGTACAGAAAGCTGATAGCGATGGGCTTGCGTAATGCGATCCCTAAGGCTATCAATTGGTCGATGTTATATGACATTAGGCAGGGAAAGGATGAGACACCGTCAGAGTTTTTGGATAGACTTAGGGCAGCCATGAGACAATACACACCCCTGGACCCGGCAACGGAAGAAGGGAAACAACACCTGTTAGGATTAATGATGGGACAGAGTAACCCAGACATCAGAAAGAAATTGCAAAGGCTTGAACATCCAGAAAATAAAAATCTGGAGGCCTTGCTGAATGAGGCATGGAAGGTATATAATAATAGAGAAGTTGAGGAGAAGAAAAGGGAGGACAGGAGGATAGCTCGAGTAGTGGCTGTGGCAGTGGCAGCTTAGAAGACAGGTTACTCGGAACCTGGAACCAGGGGTAGGGGTAGAGGCTACCCAGTGAGAGGGGGAGGGAGGTTCCAACCCCACCCAGCCAGAGTAGGGCCAGATCAATGTGCATACTGCCTACAGACGGGACACTGGAAACAGGAATGCCCCCAGTTAAAGAGAAGGCTAATGGCCACCACTACCACCACACAGCAAGAAAGTGAATGAGGGGGACTGGTGGGCCATACCCTAGCAGACCCACTGGTTAAAATGGAGCTAGGGGAAGGTAAAAAGGAATTGGATTTTTTTTGATTGATACGGGAGCAACTTTTTCGTTGGTACCTAAAAGTGATGAATTTGTACAAGTTGTGGGAGCAACAGGCCAACCAGAAAAAGCTTACTTTTTGAAACCTATCAAATACAAAATTGGGAAACAAATGGGAATTCACCAGTTTCTGTATTTGCCAAATTCACCAAAACCTCTACTAGGGAGAGACTTACTAGAGAACTTGGGAGCCATAATAAAGTTCAAAAAGGACAGATTTGAATTTCAAGTAAAAGAAGAACAACTGATTACAGCCCTAAGCCTAACAATCAGTTGTGTGAAACCTAAACCTGAGAATCACAATTTTGAGCGAGTCCTGAGCGAGGCATACCCATTAGTATGGGCTACTGATATACCTGGAAAATCAAAACAAGCAGCACCGATTGTTGTTGAACTTAAAGACGGGGCAAGACCGGTGGTAAGAAAACAATACCCTTTGAGAATAGAAGACAGGAAGGGGATTGAGCCCATAATCAAAAGGTTTCTGGAACTGGGGTTATTGGTAGAATGTGAATCAGATTTTAATACACCAATCTTGCCAGTAAAGAAACCTAATGGAGCTTATAGACTAGTTCAGGATTTGAGAGCAGTAAACGAAATAACCAAGATATTACATCCTTTAGTTGCTAATCCATACACGCTTTTAACTAGACTCAAGGATAATTTGGCCTGGTTCACCGTATTAGACTTGAAAGACGCATTCTTCTGCCTTCCCTTAGCTCCCGAGAGTCAAAAGATTTTTGCCTTTGAATGGGAATCTGTAGATAAAGGAAGAAAGACCCAACTTACCTGGACGGTATTGCCCCAAGGATGGGCGAACTCCCCTACGATTTTTGGGAATCAGTTAGCCAAAGAATTAGAACAGTGGGAAAGGCCGCTGGGAGATGGCACCCTTCTGCAATACGTAGATGACCACCTAATAGCAACAGTGACAGAGGAAGAATGCATTGAATGGACTATTTCCTTGTTAAATTTCCTGGGTTTAAGTGGATACCGAGTCTCTCAACAGAAAGCACAGCTGGTGCAGAAAGAAGTGGTGTACCTGGGATACGAAGTCTCCAGAGGACAGCGATCCCTGGGAGCAGCTAGGAAAGAGGCCATCTGTCAAATGCCTAAACCAGAGACAGTGAGAGATCTGCGCACCTTTCTGGGGATGACAGGTTGGTGTCGGCTATGGATCTACCAGTACGGGATACTCGCTAAACCACTGTACGATTTGTTGAAAGAAACTAAGGATGTTCTAGTTTGGACTCCCGAGGCAGAAGGGGCCTTCAAGAAGTTGAAGCTGGAGCTAATGAGAGCACCGGCCTTAGGTCTCCCAGATGTATCAAAACCATTCTGGCTGTTCTCCCATGAACGACAAGGGATGGCCCTAGGAGTCCTGGCACAGCAGTTGGGAACACACAAGAGAGCTGTGGCCTACTTCTCCAAGTGATTGGATGAAGTAAGTAAAGGATGGCCAGGCTGTCTGAGGGCAGTGGCTGCAGTGATAATCAACATAGAAGAGGCCGGAAAGCTCACACTGGGCCAGAAGATGACTGTGTTAGTATCTCACACTGTGACGGCTGTGCTGGAACAGAAAGGCAACCATTGGTTGTCGCCTTCCAGATTCCTAAAATACCAGGCCATCTTGGCTGAATCAGATGACGTAACCATTCAGGTAACTAACATTGTGAACCCAGCTTCATTTCTAGAAGGGAGAGCCCCAGCAGAACCCATCGAACACGACTGCCTGGAAACAATTGAAGCCGTCTACTCCAGTCGCCCAGATCTAGCAAGGAGTAAGAATGGCTGGCTATGCAGTCACCACTACAGAAAGGGTAATTGAGTCAAACCCCTTGCCTGCAGGGACCTCAGCCCAAAAGGCAGAGCTGATAGCTCTGACCCGAGCCCTGGAATTGGCAGAAAACATGCAAATTAATATATGGACAGACTCTAAATATGCCTTCTCTGTTGTACATGCTCATGGGGCCATCTGGAAAGAAAGAGGACTATTAACTACACAAGGAAAAACAGTCAAACATGCAGAAGAGATTCTGCGATTGCTAGAGGCGGTCCAACTCCCAGCACAAGTGGCCATAATGCATTGTAAAGGACATCTGAAAGGTAACACTATTCCAGAAATAGGGAACAGGAAGGCAGATACAGAAGCTAAATTGGCTGCCACAAGGAATAGAGAAGTGGAAATAGTGGCCCTAATACCAGGAGAGCTGGATACCAATATCCAGCCAGATTACCAGGAATCAGATCATAGATGGATTCAAAAGAATAAAGGTAAACTGTTAGACAGTGGATGGGGACAATTAGAAACAGGACAGTTGATAATACCAGGGAACATAATGTGGCAGATTGTGAAGGCGGAGCATGAAAAGGCCCATTGGGGTCTAGATCCGCTTTATCAACATTTGCGAGCCAGGATAGCAGGACCGAAATTATTTACTACTGTAAAGCACGTCACATCCCAGTGCGAGCGGTGTCTGAAAAATAACCCGAACACACAGGAACTAAAGTACATCAAGGAGCCATAAATCGAGGTAAATTCCCAGGTGAAGTATGGCAAATTGATTTTTCTGAACTCCCAAGAAAAGGGGGGTTTCGGTATTTGTTGGTACTAACTGATACATTTTCTGGGTGGCCTGAAGCATTCCCTTGTAGGACAAATAAGGAAAGAGAAGTGACTAAAGTACTGTTGAATGAAATTATTCCACGGTTTGGGGTACCAAAGAGCATTTCTTCGGATAGAGGTACACACTTCTGTGCAAAAGTGGTGAGAGCAATAAGCAAAGCATTACAAATCAAATGGCAACTACACACACCTTATCGTCCACAGGCCAGTGGGCAGGTGGAAAAGATGAATCATCTCATCAAACAGCAAATTGCCAAAATATGCCAGGAGACTAATTTGCAGTGGTATCAGGCTTTGCCTATTGCTCTGCTTAGGCTGAGAGTCAAACCAAGATCAAAAGAAAAGTTAAGCCCATTTGAAATTTTGTATGGTAGACCTTATGCTATGCAAGTTGTAAATGGGGACGCTATAGACCAAATCGGTAATCAGTATATTTATGATTATGTAATTACGGTGGGGAAACAGTTTGATAAGAATGCTACTGTGGTGATAGAGCACCAACCTTCACACCGATATTACGTATTTGCAAAAGGGTTGCCAACCATTTATACAGCAAAGCCTTAAGGGATGGAATGCATGGCTAGCAACAAGGTCTCATCATAGAAGAGCACAAAGAGATCTAGGTGGATGGATTGGCACTGGATTTGGTATATTAAACACGATAGATCAAGAAGTATTAGTGAATAAATTAAGTACCGTCACGTCGAACTTAGGAAAGCTAAAAATGCCCCTCAGTTCATCCATGCTCACATTAGCAGAAACATAATCACTAGTAGTAAAATTACTAACCATGGTAGCAAACCATACTGAAGAGGATTTTTTGAAGTTCGCTAACTATACAGGGGAACTTAGCAGAGAAATTGCACTAGCTATCCAGTGCCCTCAGACACAACAATGGGTACAATCAGTAGCGGCAGGAATAATGAGAGAAGGAACGTCAGGTATATTACCTCAAGAGATAAGAGAAACAATACTAAAGGACAATCATACTACACAATTTGAGAAGGACCACCAAGCCTGGTGGCAATTAGTAAATTTCACTTATGAGCCTCAACAGGAACACATTGAAGCCTATGTCCTCACCATTAGTGCAGCAGAGGAAAGAGCTATCTTTCCTATCCTCACTCTAGGGACAATACATCAAGATGTTATTGTCAAGCCCATAGACCATAATGTCTGGGCTAGTTATGATAATACCAAAATAGGTGGCAATTGGTTAGCACAGAAGCATGTATTCCTAGAGGACAATTAGGCTATGTCTGTGAAAACGCTGTAGTAGAAGCGGAAGATCTATGCTTAGATGCTGAAGATAGTGTATGTACCTTTGAAATGCTTCCGCATAATAGAACACAATCACAAGTTTATTATATAGGGAATGGGTGCGCTTGTGTGAGGACAGCTTGCGATAACGTCACCATAGATAATTACCAAGAAAAGACTAACAATACTAACTTCTGTGTATGCAACTTCACCAAGGTAGTAGGTTGTGACTTTCATTATACTGTCCCAATAACTACTCAACAGCTAATTAATGCAGATTTTGACCTATATCAAGAGATACCGAAATTACAAATAGGGATGGACGTCGAAGTCCTTAAAGCAATGCTCACACATCCTAAAGTATACAAAAGGTAAATCAAAAAACCAAACGAATGGTATGGCAGGTAGAACATAATTCAGAAAAAAATACAGAATGTCCTGACTAATGTAGAACAAGTAGGCCAGCATCATTGGTGGGATATCTTTGTAGGATACTCCCCAACAACTACACAAGTCTTTAACTATCTGGTGCACCCAACGCTAAAAATAATCATAGTTCTGTTACTATTAACTCTTAAAAATATTTGTATGTGGTGGAGACTGAGAATTATAATGAGAAGAACCCAAATGATCTGGGCTATGGTACGAGAATATCAGCGCCCTACAGGGTTAGAATTTGACGAAAGAATTCGTAAGTAATAAGAAAAGGGGGGAAATGAAGCCATTTATTATAATGGTTAATAGCTTCTGAAAAATAAAAGAATTAAAAGACACTCAAAAATATATTAAGGGAATTACAGCAGTTAATAAATAACCTAAAATACAGGAATAACTTTGATCAGATACTTAGATAAGGCAATGTAAAATACACTCACAATATTTGGATAGGTAATCTAAAATACACTCACAGAAGAGACTTTGGAATTAGAATATTTGAAGAAGAAGAAGTGGAAGCCAATAAGTTAAAGTGACCTGCCAACCCGTTAGGATCAAGCCAAGTACAACAGTTACTTCAGCTAAGGCATGGAAAAACATTCCAAGGAAGAAGCCAAAACATAACAGGAAGAAGACCAAATTAGGAAAAGCTTAAAATTTAACTGAGGAAGACCAAGAATTCCCAGAAGACTCCGCCTGCCTATGAATATGCATGTAATAAATAATGTAATCCTTGTTTAAAATTGTATACAAACCCGCTTTTGCTGTACATAATTCAGAAATACATTTTGTGATTTCTCCGACGCGTCGTAATAAAATACCTCCTGCTTATCTGAATTAGGCTGAGTCTGTTAAGCAGTTATTCTCGCCTTTTGGGGCAAAATTCGGCAGCAAGACAATGTTTGCACTCTGCACTAGGCATAATTCCACAGTCTGCTTCACATGCCTGAAGATTATTTTGTTCAGAGAATTTTTCCTCTGGCTCTGGTGTCTCAGCATCAGGGACCAAGAGGTTCTCATGGGGCAGAGGCCAGTGTGTGCCAGGGAGCAGCACTGCCCCTGTCGTTTCCTCTGGGCTGCAGGCCAGGGCTGTGTGCTGGGCAGCTGCAATTCATCCATGGAGAGCTGCTGCACAGGTGTGAGATAAGGAGGCTTAGGGGCCTGATAAGAAGAGGCTAGGGCCAGTTGTCCAGAAGTTTTGGCAGCTTTCCCAGAGGCCTTGGCAACCAGCCCAGAAGTTCTGGTAGCCTTCCCGGAAGCTTTGGCAGCCTTCCCATCAGAGCCCCCTTCTAGCTCAGAGGCCCTCCCGTCAGGTTCTGTAATCAGGCCCGACTCTTCGTCCGCATCTTGCTCCGTTTCTCTCTCTATTTTCCATTCCTTTAAAGTCTCAAAGAGCGAGTTCCAAGATCAACAACTGTTTTATCTCCCACTCAAATGACTTGCCAAAGTCTGTCCCCGACCTTTTTCCATGCCTTAACACTAAATGCTGTGTCGGGATCAGTGCCAAAATTCTGTGATTTAGCCCACAGCATTATATTACGAAGTGCATAGTCTGACGTATTAATTCCCTTATTTCTTAACAAAACTTTCCATGTAGACAGAACATTTTCTTCCTCTTTAGATAAATTTTGTCCCATTATTACTAGTTGGTGGCTCACCTACTTCCAGGTGTCTTGATTTGAGAGAATCAGGTCCGGACATCGCTGCGGCTTCCACCTGCCACTCTCAGCTGAACCAACGCCGCTTCCCGTACTACGTGGCAGTGGGTCACGAATGCCAATTGCTAGGACCCTGTATGGGCCCCCACCCACTATTTTCTTATCACGTCCGCAGCACCAAAATGGCACAGTCGAGGCGGTCACGACATTAAAGCAGAGACCACAAGCACACTCAGTTTTAGTCTCAGTTATCAAACGTTAGCAGCCTTTACAACCGTTTGCAACCGTTGGCAAGAGTTGGCAAGACTTTATTAGTGAAAATGGCTGATACACTTTGCAGTTGTTTCCCCTCCAGTCGCAGAAGGCTCCCATCTTTCCTCTCTCGATCTCCTTGGTTCAGCTTCTTCCTCTTACTTCTCGCTCCTTTAGCCAACTGGCCCGCTGCTAGCCCCTTCCACAGCAGTCCATTGAACCCAGAGGTGTTTTCCTGCTGCAGTGGCATGTCAGCTCCCTCGAAGCAGCTGAGGCATTTGAGAAATAGCACTGCAGGGCATGACCATGCATATACACGTTGCACAGCTCTCAGGTCACATGTGCATCTGCAGGACTGCAAGTGTGCATGTCCATATGAGGAGAGTTTGTGAGGCTTGGTTCAAGGGCTGAGGCACAGCTCTCTTCTGAAAAGAGCCTTGGGCAGCCCTCTCAGGAGGTGGGTATCTCAGAGGCTGCTGAGAGGCCCATGAGAGACAGCCCAGAGGTGGAGCTGGAGCTGCTGTGGAGAGGAGAGGGACAAGGGTGAGGAGCTCTGTGGTTCCCCTTTACCACTCCAGAGGGAATAGCATTGTCTTGGGACAGTCTTTACCACCTGAGGCAGAAGTAGAAGAAACCCTCCAAAACCCCACAGGGTGCAGAGATGCCTTCAAGCATCTCTGTGGCAATTGCTGCTGGCAATATCCTCCCCACACACTGCAGGCAACAGTCAGCCTCAGAGAGCTGTGCTGCGTTTCTTGGACAGCAGCTTTGCTGTACTCTCACCTCCAGCTTTGGCTGTAGATGGCCAAGCTGGAGCAGCCATGGGCAAAGGTCTGCAGGCCCACAGTGAATCTGAGTCGTGAGCCCAGATCAGCAGTTTCCCTGGCCTGCTGGTTTCTCGCAGTTCCTCACTTTCTGCATCTGAGACGGGCACTCGGTCACTTCTTTCCTTCTGGAAAGCCTCCTTCTTTACAATCCTACATTCCAGTCTTAATCTCCCTGAACCAAAAGTTAAGTCCCAAACCAGCAGTTCAGGAGCCACACACAATTTGCAACTGCCACCCTCGCTCAAGCAAAACACCACAGCATGCTTCCTGTGTTTTGTTCCAACTTTGGCGTTCTTCCCCTAGCGAGTGGGAAAAGACTGTCTCTATTATCAAAATACGTTTTAGTAATATTCATGACTAAGATCACATTGCTTCCCCTCAGTATCTTGCAAAGCCTGGTTCCAGCATTTTGGTCCTTGATCCTCTTTGAGCTCATTGGGGAGGGGACTGCCGCATCTCCCATGATCTAAGTCACCGTCTCAGGTCTCCTTGATGTGCTGAACACAGGACAGCCATCCTTCCCAGAACATCTTCCCTCTCTGCCCAGACCTTCCTGATTCGGGGCAACATCCCAAATGAGCTCCTAGAGAAGTTTTTGCATGTCACTGCTCACAAGCATGTCCTTATTCTGGTGCAGGAAAGCCTTGTTAATGGCCACTGCTGGGAAAGCAGGCTGAGGCTGGCACAAACAGGTCCTGCACTGCGGTGCAATTTTCTCAGAGCCCCTGTCCCACCCCCAGCCCTGCTCCAATCTCCCTGCATTCTACCCCAAAAGAAACAGCCACAACATGCAAGAATTTACTGCTTTTGGAAACAGATTTATTTTTCAAAATCACAGAAAACAATCATCATCCACTAATACAAAGTATCACTACCATCACCCCTAGAAGTATCACTATCACTATCACTAAAATAAGCATGGTCCTCTTATACTAGGTATCGCTATCACAATCACTGTCACTAAAAGAATCAGTATCACTATCTATCACTATCACTAGATCACTGTTATTATCACTATCATGAAAAGAATCCCTATTACTAGAACTATCTATCACAATCACTGAAAGAATCACTCTATCACTATCACTACCACTATACCACTATCACTATCCCTATCACTATCACTACCACTATCATTATCACTACCACTAATCTTCATCTTTAAACACAAAATATTCCTGCTGGTACTGGTCTCTCTTGGACAGCTGATATATGACGAGGTACCCAAGTACTGCTGCAAGGAGCAGCAGAGCAGAGACTGCAAGAGATGCTAGGAGGTACTTCTTGCTGAATTGCCACTGTCCAGGAGTCTCAACTTTTTGCCCAGCAGCTGACCCTGGCAGGAGAAAAGACAATGTGAGAGACAATGTTTGCACTCTGCACTAGGCATAATTCCACAGTCTGCTTCACATGCCTGAAGATTATTCTGTTCAGAGATTTCTTCCTCTGGCTCTGGTGTCTCAGCATCAGGGACCAAGAGAAGAGGTTCTCATGGGGAAGAGCCCAGTGTGTGCCAGGGAGCAGCACTGCCCCTGTCTTTTCCTCTGGGCTGCAGGCCAGGGCTGTGTGCTGGGCAGCTGCAATTCATCCATGGAGAGCACTGCAGGGATACAGCAGAAATGCTGCTCTTCTTCCAAGACAGCATCGCCCAAGCACTCACCGGAATATTCCTCAGGCATAGCGAGTTTGCTGGTGTCCCGTATTACTTCTCTTTCTTCATCTGAGCTTGGCTCACGGTTATTTTCTTCCACAGGAAAAGTCTCAGAATCTGTCTCTTCATAAAAAAACATTGGACACTTTAACCAGAAGCCACTGCCCCTTACCACAAGCATGGTACCATGGCCTGGGAATTCTGGCAGGTGGCAGTGAGGAGCCTGCTGTGCCCAAAGACAAGAGGAATCCACAGCCAAGTTTTCTGCCATGCAACATGAAATGCAGACCCAAACCACCCAAGACTTAATCAACCAAATGACCCAGAGAAAGAATGCCTTCTGGCTCATACTCATACTTGAGGTCCAGCTTCAACCCATCCCTGAGCCTGAGGTTTGGCAGGGGCAGCCAAGACTGCGTGGGATATCATTTTTGCCTTAGTGCTGTGCTAAGTGTTAGGTGAAAACAAATTCAGCAGAGGCCTTTTGCCAACATCTGGCTGCCAATGTCTGCACACAGCAGCTCTGGCCAGTAATGGTATATCTGCAGCAGCAGCTGGAGATGCTCCTGGCAATCATCTGGAAGCACAGCTGTGAGCAAATGCCATGCTGGACCTTTTCTATGGCTCATTCCAGGAGCTGTGAAATGGGGTGTCCCTGCAGCAGGACTCTGACTGAACACTTCTGGTTATCCAGGATTCAGAACATCCCTAGCGGAATGAAAAGCTTTGCACCCCAGGCTGCAGGCTTAACAGAATGGGATGTACCAAGCAGATGGGGCTTCATCCATGGCTGTCAGGAGCTCCTCTGCTCCTGACCGGGAAGGGAATCCTTCAGGGAATCCTCCAGGAAATCCTTCAGGAACCATGTCATGATTCTTCCCTAAGTCAGATTTATAAAAGAATGTTACACCTAGGAATGTGTATTTCTCATGAATAACATGGGGAAAAGGAGTGCTCATGCTTGTGAAGGCACTAGAGACTGATTACTCACACTTGACGTACCAGCTTGGAATCAGCACAGTATCTGCCTCCAGCTCAGGGGCTGAAAGAGCACTCTCTGTGTCCATAACTACAGAACACACACAAGAACTTAGCATCACATTTACTCCTCTCATGGTCACACCTCAAGGCCTGCATGTGGAAGGTGCTGACAGGGCACACACAGGTGGTTCTGTATTCTCACAGCTGCACAGGGGTCTGGCTGCCCTTGGGACACTGAGCTGGCAGCTCTCACATGAACTGAAAAGCCATGGCGTGCCCACACAATCTGTGGCTAGATCAGCCCTGGAGCCAGGCCCCAGGAGGGTGGATTACCAGAGGTGAGCGATGGACAACCAGAGCTGAGTGACGTATAACCGGCTGCCTGTGATGAATAACCAGTGGTAGCCATGGAGAACTGGTGCTGAGCTTCTGGGCCTGAACTGCCCCTTCCCACCACCTTGCTCTTTAGAACCCTCTGCCCATGCTGCACCCTAAAGCAGCTGCAGCCCCTCACTCCTGCCCTGGTGTGTCTGCCCCAGTGCCCACAGCGTGGTGGCCTCCTGGCTCAGCCAGCCCTAGTCCTGGCCCCACTGCTGCCAGCCAGGCCTATGTGCTGGCCGCTGCCTGCCTACCTGCTCCCTACCTGCCCAGCCGTTGGAGCACTCTGGGCATTCTGGGCTTGCAGGGCCAGGAGAAAGAGGAGCAGGAGGCAGTGCCTCAGGGCCATGATCCCCCCTGCTGACAACATTCTGCTGCTGCCACTGCTGCTGCTGCCAAGAGCCCCCGTGGAATCACCAGGCTTGCTCTGGCACAGCGAGTGGCCCGGGACACTCTCCCGTCCCTCGGCAGGCCGGGAGAGTGGTTAAGGCTGTCAGCTTGCACAGGCGAGGCTCTGCGCAACGAAAGGTAGAAAAAAGAATGGGCTTCTGTAGAGGCTTTAGTCAGGGTTTATTGAGGAAATGCAGCAAATGGATCCACAACCCAGGGGATCCAGTGAACTGCAAACCCTGAACTGGGGTGTGCAATGTGCTGTAAAGGGGGAAGGGAACAGGGGAGGGGCTCACCCACCCGCCAGTGGGGTTACAGGAGGGCATGGGGAGCAGGAAAGCAGGCATTTAGGAAAACCAATGCGGGCAATTCAGGGGAGAGGCCCCGGGGCCTGAACCTATCACTTGATGGCCTTGGTAGAAGTTTCTACAGGGAGGGGATGGGCCGTCGAGTAATGGACTGGACGCCAGGAGGGGAGGGGTTGAAGGAGTGACACAGCAATTTTTACGGAACAGGGGGAGGAGGCAGAGTGATTGACAATGAAGAGGAGGGAGGAGGCAACAGGGGCAGAACCATTTTAACCGTAAAAATGACACAAACTAAGGCATAACAGTGCAACTAAAACATACAAAGCCACAATACAACACTGCAGTGTTTCCCAGAGCACTGAACAACACAGTGGGGCTCTGGAACCTCACATGAAACAGAACCCTCTGATCTCATGTCAAAGTGGTGTCTCTGAACTCCCCAATGTATGCCCACTTTGCCTGTGAATTCCTGGACCTCCCCTCTATTGAATTTCCTTTTCTGCACAGGAATGGAAGGAGCAAAAGAGAGAAGGTTCGATGTATTCTGGGAGGTAGCACTGTGCATGGGAATGCAGAGGCACTAATGCCTTACTCCTCAGAAACCCTATCAGAAGCCCTCCATGAAGGCTGTTTTAAAAACCCAGATGCAAGTGTCCTTCTTTGGTAGTATTTATGTCTGACAGCCTTCTGGCAAGAAACCTGCTTTTCCCATTTCTTCTGCTACAGTTTCATCACCTTTTATGATGAAAGCACTGCTCCCATTCTCCACTGTCACACCAACATGGGTGTGCAGTGCTCACGCTTCTCCCAAGTGAGCCTGGTTGATTCCCTTGCCACTTCCAAACCCACTTCAAGCTCACTAAAGGAGCCCCACTAAATCCTGAGCCAAGATCCTTTTTCCCTTTGAGGCAGATGTAGGCCATGTGCACCATCAAGCCTGGTGTCCTGTAGAGTAAGCCATGGTCAAAGGCCCACACTCCTACTGCAAACATCAGGGTGCCAGGGATTCACTTCTAGAACCTTCCTGTGTCTGGGTCACTGCAAGTGGGACAAGTAAATTCCACATGCGCCCCAGATCCCTCAAGCTGTCATGCAGAGCCTCCTGTGACCAATATCACGTTCCTTCCCCTCTGTATCTCACACAGCCAGCCGTCATCTTTCTGCTCCTTGATCCTCTTTGTGCTCACTGGGGAGGGGACTGCCGCATCTCCCATGATCTAAGTCACCGTCTCAGGTCTCCTTGATGTGCTGAACACAGGACACCCATCCTTCCCAGAACATCTTCCCTCTCTGCCCAGACCTTCCTGATTCAGGGCAGCATCCCAAATGAGCTCCTAGACAAGTCTTTGCATGTCACTCCTCACCAGCATGTCCTTACTCTGGTGCAGGAAAGCCTTGTTAATGGGCGCTGCTGGGAAGGCAGGCTGAGGCGGGCACAAACAGGTCCCGCACTGCAGTGCAAGTTTCTCAGAGCTCCTGTCACAGGCCCAGCCCTTCTCCCAGCTCTGTGCATTGTACCCCAACAGAAACGAATTTACAGCTTTGAGAAATCAATTTCTTTATCAAAATCAGAGAAAAAAACATCGTCTGCTACTACAAGGTATCACTATCATCATCACAAAAAGTACCCCTACCACTAAGAATATCGTATCTGTTATCACTAAAATCAGCACGGTCCTCTAATATTAAGTGTCATTATTAGAAGCACTATCACTAAAAGAATCACTATCTATCACTATCACTATCACTATCTATCACTATCACTGTCACTAAAAGAATCACTATCACTATCACTCTCACTATTACTATCCCTATCACTACCACTGTCACTATCTATCACTATCACTGAAGAGTCCCTATTACTAGAACTATCTATCACTACCACTAAAAGAATCACTGTCACTCTCACTATCAGTATCCCTATCACTACCACTACCACAACCACTATCACAATCTATCACTTATCATTATCACTAATCTTCATCTTGGAACATAAAGTATTCCTCCTGGTACTGGTTACAGGGGCACCAGGAGGCTGTGGGCTGAGGAGACTCCAGGGAAATCCAGTAGTCCCGTGAAGTAGCCCCCTCAGCCAGAGCACAGTAGGGACACGTGGTCTGAGGTGACGGGTCTGCGCGCATGTTCTTGTATCGCTGGGCCAGCTCTGCTGCAAAGATCTGAGGAAACAGGCGGCAGCTGTCCCTGAACCCGTTGGCTTGGGGTCCCATGCCGCTTCCTGGACCTTCTCCTGACTCTGTTTCATCTCTAAGCAGGCCAAGGCTTTCCCAGGAGGAGTCCCAGCCCTGTCCTGATGCCTCTTTGTCTTCCTGGGCCCTCCTGTAGAAACAGATTTCCAAGAAGACTCCTCATAGATAGGAATTTGGAGCACAGTTAACTGCACTGCAGTGATTACCACAGAACTGCCTGGGCACTCCAGCATGGTGCAATCACTTCATTGCCAATGGCAGCAATGAATAACTCACATGTCTCTCTTGGGCAGCTGACACATGACGATGTACCCAACTACTGCTGCAAGCAGAATCACAGCCGAGACTGGAAGTGATGCTAGGAGGTACTTCTTGCTGAATTCCCACTGTCCAAGAGTCTCAACTTTTTGCCCAGCAGCTGACCCTGGCAGGAGAAAAGACAATGTGAGAGACAATGTTTGCACTCTGCACTAGGCATAATTCCACAGTCTGCTTCACATGCCTGAAGATTATTTTGTTCAGAGAATTTTTCCTCTGGCTCTGGTGTCTCAGCATCAGGGACCAAGAGGTTCTGATGGGGAAGAGCCCAGTGTGTGCCAGGGAGCAGCACTGCCCCTGTCGTTTCCTCTGGGCTGCAGGCCAGGGCTGTGTGCTGGGCAGCTGCAATTCATCCATGGAGAGCTGCTGCACAGGTGTGAGATAAGGAGGCTTAGGGGCCTGATAAGAAGAGGCCAGGGCCGGTTGTCCAGAAGTTTTGGCAGCTTTCCCAGAGGCCTTGGCAACCAGCCCAGAAGTTTTGGTAGCCTTCCCAGAAGCTTTGGCAGCCTTCCCATCAGAGTCCCCTTCTAGCTCAGAGGCCCTCTCGTCAGGTTCTGTAATCAGGCCCAACTCTTCGTCCGCATCTTGCTCCGTTTCTCTCTCTATTTTCCATTCCTTTAAAGTCTCAAAGAGCGAGTTCCAAGTAAGTGCTAGATCAACAACTGTTTTATCTCCCACTCAAATGACTTGCCAAAGTCTGTCCCCGACCTTTTTCCATGCCTTAACACTAAATGCTGTGTCGGGATCAGTGCCAAAATTCTGTGATTTAGCCCACAGCATTATATTACGAAGTGCATAGTCTGATGTATTAATTCCCTTATTTCTTAACAAAACTTTCCATGTAGACAGAACATTTTCTTCCTCTTTAGATAAATTTTGTCCCATTATTACTAGTTGGTGGCTCACCTACTTCCAGGTGTCTGGATTTGAGAGAATCAGGTCCAGACCTCCCTGTGGCTTCCACCTGCCACTCTCAGCTGCACCAACGCCGCCTCCCGCACTACATGGCAGTGGGTCACGTATGCCAATTGCTAGGACCCTGTATGGGCCCCCACCCACTATTTTCTTATCACGTCCGCAGCACAAAAATGGCGCAGTCGAGGCGGTCACGACATTAAAGCAGAGACCACAAGCACACTCAGTCTTAGTCTCAGTTGTCAACCGTTAGCACCGTTTGCAACCGTTGGCAACAGTTGGCAAGACTTTATTAGTGAAAATGGCTGATACACTTTGCAGTTGTTTCCCCTCCAGTCACAGAAGGCTCCCATCTTTCCTCTCTCGATCTCCTTGGTTCAGCTTCTTCCTCTTACTTCTCGCTCCTTTAGCCAACTGGCCTGCTGCTAGCCCCTTCCACAGCAGTCCATTGAACCCAGAGGTGTTTTCCTGCTGCAGTGGCATGTCAGCTCCCTCGAAGCAGCTGAGGCATTTGAGAAATAGCACTGCAGGGCATGACCATGCCTATATACGTCGCACAGCTCTCAGGTCACATGTGCATCTGCAGGACTGCAAGTGTGCATGTCCATATGAGGAGAGTTTGTGAGGCTTGGTTCAAGGGCTGAGGCACAGCTCTCTTCTGAAAAGAGCCTTGGGCAGCCCTCTCAGGAGGTGGGTATCTCAGAGGCTGCTGAGAGGCCCATGAGAGACAGCCCAGAGGTGGAGCTGGAGCTGCTGTGGAGAGGAGAGGGACAAGGGTGAGGAGCTCTGTGGTTCCCCTTTACCACTCCAGAGGGAATAGCATTGTCTTGGGACAGTCTTTACCACCTGAGGCAGAAGTAGAAGAAACCCTCCAAAACCCCACAGGGTGCAGAGATGCCTTCAAGCATCTCTCTGGCAATTGCTGCTGGCAATATCCTCCCCACACACTGCAGGCAACAGTCAGCCTCAGAGAGCTGTGCTGCGTTTCTTGGACAGCAGCTTTGCTGCACTCTCACCTCCAGCTTTGGCTGTAGATGGCCGAGCTGGAGCAGCCATGGGCAAAGGTCTGCAGGCCCACAGTGAATCTGAGTCGTGAGCCCAGATCAGCAGTTTCCCTGGCCTGTTGGTTTCTCGCACTTCCTCACTTTCTGCATCTGAGACGGGCACTCCGTCACTTCTTTCCTTCTGGAAAGCCTCCTTCTTTACAATCCTACATTCCAGTCTTAATCTCCCTGAACCAAAAGTTAAGTCCCAAACCAGCAGTTCAGGAGCCACACACAATTTGCAACTGCCACCCTCGCTCAAGCAAAACACCACAGCCTGCTTCCTGTGTTTTGTTCCAACTTTGGCGTTCTTCCCATAGCGAGTGGGAAAAGACTGTCTCTGTTATCAAATTAACAGAGTTTTAGTAATATTCATGACTAAGATCACATTGCTTCCCCTCAGTATCTTGCAAAGCCTGGTTCCAGCATTTTGGTCCTTGATCCTCTTTGAGCTCATTGGGGAGGGGACTGCCGCATCTCCCATGATCTAAGTCACCGTCTCAGGTCTCCTTGATGTGCTGAACCCAGGACAGCCATCCTTCCCAGAACATCTTCCCTCTCTGCCCAGACCTTCCTGATTCGGGGCAACATCCCAAATGAGCTCCTAGAGAAGTTTTTGCATGTCACTGCTCACAAGCATGTCCTTATTCTGGTGCAGGAAAGCCTTGTTAATGGCCACTGCTGGGAAAGCAGGCTGAGGCTGGCACAAACAGGTCCTGCACTGCGGTGCAATTTTCTCAGAGCCCCTGTCCCACCCCCAGCCCTGCTCCAATCTCCCTGCATTCTACCCCAAAAGAAACAGCCACAACATGCAAGAATTTACTGCTTTTGGAAACAGATTTATTTTTCAAAATCACAGAAAACAATCATCATCCACTAATACAAAGTATCACTACCATCACCCCTAGAAGTATCAATATCACTATCACTAAAATAAGCATGGTCCTCTTATACTACGTATCGCTATCACAATCACTGTCACTAAAAGAATCAGTATCACTATCTATCACTATCACTAGATCACTGTTATTATCACTATCATGAAAAGAATCCCTATTACTAGAACTATCTATCACAACCACTGAAAGAATCACTCTATCACTATCACTACCACTATACCACTATCACTATCCCTATCACTATCACTACCACTATCATTATCACTACCACTAATCTTCATCTTTAAACACAAAATATTCCTGCTGGTACTGGTCTCTCTTGGACAGCTGATACATGACGAGGTACCCAAGTACTGCTGCAAGGAGCAGCAGAGCAGAGACTGCAAGAGATGCTAGGAGGTACTTCTTGCTGAATTGCCACTGTCCAGGAGTCTCAACTTTTTGCCCAGCAGCTGACCCTGGCAGGAGAAAAGACAATGTGAGAGACAATGTTTGCACTCTGCACTAGGCATAATTCCACAGTCTGCTTCACATGCCTGAAGATTATTTTGTTCAGAGATTTCTTCCTCTGGCTCTGGTGTCTCAGCATCAGGGACCAAGAGAAGAGGTTCTCATGGGGAAGAGCCCAGTGTGTGCCAGGGAGCAGCACTGCCCCTGTCTTTTCCTCTGGGCTGCAGGCCAGGCCTGTGTGCTGGGCAGCTGCAATTCATCCATGGAGAGCACTGCAGGGATACAGCAGAAATGCTGCTCTTCTTCCAAGACAGCATCGCCCAAGCACTCACCGGAATATTCCTCAGGCATAGCGAGTTTGCTGGTGTCCCGTATTACTTCTCTTTCTTCATCTGAGCTTGGCTCACTGTTATTTTCTTCCACAGGAAAAGTCTCAGAATCTGTCTCTTCATAAAAAAACATTGGACACTTTAACCAGAAACCACTGCCCCTTACCACAAGCATGGTACCATGGCCTGGGAATTCTGGCAGGTGGCAGTGAGGAGCCTGCTGTGCCCAAATACAGGACGAATCCACAGCCAAGTTTTCTGCCATGCAACATGAAATGCAGACCCAAACCACCCAAGACTTAATCAACCAAATGACCCAGAGAAAGAATGCCTTCTGGCTCATACTCATACTTGAGGTCCAGCTTCAACCCATCCCTGAGCCTGAGGTTTGGCAGGGGCAGCCAAGACTGCGTGGGATATCATTTTTGCCTTAGTGCTGTGCTAAGTGTTAGGTGAAAACAAATTCAGCAGAGGCCTTTTGCCAACATCTGGCTGCCAATGTCTGCACACAGCAGCTCTGGCCAGTAATGGAACATCTGCAGCAGCAGCTGGAGATGCTCCTGGCAATCATCTGGAAGCACAGCTGTGAGCAAATGCCATGCTGGACCTTTTCTATGGCTCATTCCAGGAGGTGTGAAATGGGGTGTCCCTGCAGCAAGACTCTGACTGAACACTTCTGGTTATCCAGGATTCAGAACATCCCTAGCGGAATGAAAAGCTTCGCACCCCAGGCTGCAGGCTTAACAGAATGGGATGTACCAACCAGATGGGGCTTCATCCATGGCCGTCAGGAGCTCCTCTGCTCCTGACAGGGGAGGGAATCCTTCAGGGAATCCTCCAGGAAATCCTTCAGGGAATCCTTCAGGAACCATGTCATGATTCTTCCCTAAGTTAGATTTATAAAAGAATGTTACACCTAGGAATGTGTATTTCTCATGAATAACATGGGGAAAAGGAGTGCTCATGCTTGTGAAGGCACTAGAGACTGATTACTCACACTTGACGTACCAGCTTGGAATCAGCACGGTATCTGCCTCCAGCTCAGGGGCTGAAAGAGCACTCTCTGTGTCCATAACTACAGAACACACACAAGAAGTTAGCATCACATTTACTCCTCTCATGGTCACACCTCAAGGCCTGCATGTGGAAGGTGCTGACAGGGCACACACTGGTGGTTCTGTATTCTCACAGCTGCACAGGGGTCTGGCTGCCCTTGGGACACTGAGCTGGCAGCTCTCACATGAACTGAAAAGCCATGGCATGCCCACACGATCTGTGGCTAGATCAGCCCTGGAGCCAGGCCCCAGGAGGCTGGATTACCAGAGGTGAGCGATGGACAACCAGAGCTGAGTGACGTATAACCGGCTGCCAGTGATGAATAACCAGTGGTAGCCATGGAGAACCGGTGCTGAGGTTCTGGGCCTGAACTGCCCCTTCCCACCTCCTTGCTCTTTAGAACCCTCTGTCCATGCTGCACCCTAAAGCAGCTGCAGCCCCTCACTCCTGCCCTGGTGTGTCTGCCCCAGTGCCCACAGCGTGGTGACCTCCTGGCTCAGCCAGCCCTAGTCCTGGCCCCACTGCTGCCAGCCAGGCCTATGAGCTGGCCCCTGCCTGCCTACCTGCTCCCTACCTGCCCAGCCGTTGGAGCACTCTGGGCATTCTGGGCTTGCAGGGCCAGGAGAAAGAGGAGCAGGAGGCAGTGCCTCAGGGCCATGATCCCCTCTGCTGACAACATTCTGCTGCTGCCACTGCTGCTGCTGCCAAGAGCCCCCGTGGAATCACCAGGCTCGCTCTGGCACAGCGAGTGGCCCGGGACACTCTCCCGTCCCTCGGCAGGCCGGGAGAGTGGTTAAGGCTGTCACCTTGCACAGGCGAGGCTCTGCGCAACGAAAGGTAGAAAAAAGAATGGGCGTCTGTAGAGGGTTTAGTCAGGGTTTATTGAGGAAGTGCAGCAAATGGATCCACAACCCAGGGGATCCAGTGAACTGCAAACCCTGAACTGGGGTGTGCAATGTGCTGTAAAGGGGGAAGGGAACAGGGGAGGGGCTCACCCACCCGCCAGTGGGGTTACAGGAGGGCATGGGGAGCAGGAAAACAGGCATTTAGGAAAACCAATGGGGGCAATTCAGGGGAGAGGCCCCGGGGCCTGAACCTATCACTTGATGGCCTTGGTAGAAGTTTCTACAGGGAGGGGATGGGCCGTCGAGTAATGGACTGGACGCCAGGAGGGGAGGGGTTGAAGGAGTGACACAGCAATTTTTAGGGAACAGGGGGAGGAGGCAGAGTGATTGACAATGAAGAGGAGGGAGGAGGCAACAGGGGCAGAACCATTTTAACCGTAAAAATGGGACAAACTAAGGCATAACAGTGCAACTAAAACATACAAAGCCACAATACAACACTGCAGTGTTTCCCAGAGCACTGAACAACACAGTGGGGCTCTGGAACCTCACATGAAACAGAACCCTCTGATCTCATGTCAAAGTGGTGTCTCTGAACTCCCCAATGTATGCCCACTTTGCCTGTGAATTCCTGGACCTCCCCTCTATTGAATTTCCTTTTCTGCACAGGAATGGAAGGAGCAAAAGAGAGAAGGTTCGATGTATTCTGGGAGGTAGCACTGTGCATGGGAATGCAGAGGCACTAATGCCTTACTCCTCAGAAACCCTATCAGAAGCCCTCCATGAAGGCTGTTTTAAAAACCCAGATGCAAGTGTCCTTCTTTGGTAGTATTTATGTCTGACAGCCTTCTGGCAAGAAACCTGCTTTTCCCATTTCTTCTGCTACAGTTTCATCACCTTTGATGATGAAAGCACTGCTTCCATTCTCCACTGTCACGCCAACATGGGTGTGCAGTGCTCACGCTTCTCCCAAGTGAGCCTGGTTGATTCCCTTGCCACTTCCAAACCCACTTCAAGCTCACTAAAGGAGCCCCACTAAATCCTGAGCCAAGATCCTTTTTCCCTTTGAGGCAGATGTAGGCCATGTGCACCATCAAGCCTGGTGTCCTGTAGAGTAAGCCATGGTCAAAGGCCCACACTCCTACTGCAAACATCAGGGTGCCAGGGATTCACTTCTAGAACCTTCCTGTGTCTGGGTCACTGCAAGTGGGACAAGTAAATTCCACATGCACCCCAGATCCCTCAAGCTGTCATGCAGAGCCTCCTGTGACCAATATCACGTTCCTTCCCCTCTGTATCTCACACAGCCAGCCATCATCTTTCTGCTCCTTGATCCTCTTTGTGCTCACTGGGGAGGGGACTGCCGCATCTCCCATGATCTAAGTCACCGTCTCAGGTCTCCTTGATGTGCTGAACACAGGACAGCCATCCTTCCCAGAACATCTTCCCTCTCTGCCCAGACCTTCCTGATTCAGGGCAGCATCCCAAATGAGCTCCTAGACAAGTCTTTGCATGTCACTCCTCACCAGCATGTCCTTACTCTGGTGCAGGAAAGCCTTGTTCATGGGCGCTGCTGGGAAGGCAGGCTGAGGCAGGCACAAACAGGTCCCGCACTGCAGTGCAAGTTTCTCAGAGCTCCTGTCACAGGCCCAGCCCTTCTCCCAGCTCTGTGCATTGTACCCCAACAGAAACGAATTTACAGCTTTGAGAAATCAATTTCTTTATCAAAATCAGAGAAAAAAACATCGTCTTCTACTACAAGGTATCACTATCATCATCACAAAAAGTATCCCTACCACTAAGAATATCGTATCTGTTATCACTAAAATCAGCACGGTCCTCTAATATTAAGTGTCATTATTAGAAGCACTATCACTAAAAGAATCACTATCTATCACTATCACTATCTATCACTATCACTGTCACTAAAAGAATCACTATCACTATCACTCTCACTATTACTATCCCTATCACTACCACTGTCACTATCTATCACTATCACTGAAGAGTCCCTATTACTAGAACTATCTATCACTACCACTAAAAGAATCACTGTCACTCTCACTATCAGTATCCCTATCACTACCACTACCACAACCACTATCACAATCTATCACTTATCATTATCACTAATCTTCATCTTGGAACATAAAGTATTCCTCCTGGTACTGGTTACAGGGGCACCAGGAGGCTGTGGGCTGAGGAGACTCCAGGGAAATCCAGTAGTCCCGTGAAGTAGCCCCCTCAGCCAGAG
Source organism: Ammospiza nelsoni (assembly GCF_027579445.1). NCBI lineage: Eukaryota > Metazoa > Chordata > Aves > Passeriformes > Passerellidae > Ammospiza > Ammospiza nelsoni. Next base: position 74,234,669 of record NC_080669.1, on the reverse strand, counting down.
CACAGTAGGGACACGTGGTCTGAGGTGACGGGTCTGCGCGCATGTTCTTGTATCGCTGGGCCAGCTCTGCTGCAAAGATCTGAGGAAACAGGCGGCAGCTGTCCCTGAACCCGTTGGCTTGGGGTCCCATGCCGCTTCCTGGACCTTCTCCTGACTCTGTTTCATCTCTAAGCAGGCCAAGGCTTTCCCAGGAGGAGTCCCAGCCCTGTCCTGATGCCTCTTTGTCTTCCTGGGCCCTCCTGTAGAAACAGATTTCCAAGAAGACTCCTCATAGATAGGAATTTGGAGCACAGTTAACTGCACTGCAGTGATTACCACAGAACTGCCTGGGCACTCCAGCATGGTGCAATCACTTCATTGCCAATGGCAGCAATGAATAACTCACATGTCTCTCTTGGGCAGCTGACACATGACGATGTACCCAACTACTGCTGCAAGCAGAATCACAGCCGAGACTGGAAGTGATGCTAGGAGGTACTTCTTGCTGAATTCCCACTGTCCAAGAGTCTCAACTTTTTGCCCAGCAGCTGACCCTGGCAGGAGAAAAGACAATGTGAGAGACAATGTTTGCACTCTGCACTAGGCATAATTCCACAGTCTGCTTCACATGCCTGAAGATTATTTTGTTCAGAGAATTTTTCCTCTGGCTCTGGTGTCTCAGCATCAGGGACCAAGAGGTTCTGATGGGGAAGAGCCCAGTGTGTGCCAGGGAGCAGCACTGCCCCTGTCGTTTCCTCTGGGCTGCAGGCCAGGGCTGTGTGCTGGGCAGCTGCAATTCATCCATGGAGAGCTGCTGCACAGGTGTGAGATAAGGAGGCTTAGGGGCCTGATAAGAAGAGGCCAGGGCCGGTTGTCCAGAAGTTTTGGCAGCTTTCCCAGAGGCCTTGGCAACCAGCCCAGAAGTTTTGGTAGCCTTCCCAGAAGCTTTGGCAGCCTTCCCATCAGAGTCCCCTTCTAGCTCAGAGGCCCTCTCGTCAGGTTCTGTAATCAGGCCCAACTCTTCGTCCGCATCTTGCTCCGTTTCTCTCTCTATTTTCCATTCCTTTAAAGTCTCAAAGAGCGAGTTCCAAGTAAGTGCTAGATCAACAACTGTTTTATCTCCCACTCAAATGACTTGCCAAAGTCTGTCCCCGACCTTTTTCCATGCCTTAACACTAAATGCTGTGTCGGGATCAGTGCCAAAATTCTGTGATTTAGCCCACAGCATTATATTACGAAGTGCATAGTCTGATGTATTAATTCCCTTATTTCTTAACAAAACTTTCCATGTAGACAGAACATTTTCTTCCTCTTTAGATAAATTTTGTCCCATTATTACTAGTTGGTGGCTCACCTACTTCCAGGTGTCTGGATTTGAGAGAATCAGGTCCAGACCTCCCTGTGGCTTCCACCTGCCACTCTCAGCTGCACCAACGCCGCCTCCCGCACTACATGGCAGTGGGTCACGTATGCCAATTGCTAGGACCCTGTATGGGCCCCCACCCACTATTTTCTTATCACGTCCGCAGCACAAAAATGGCGCAGTCGAGGCGGTCACGACATTAAAGCAGAGACCACAAGCACACTCAGTCTTAGTCTCAGTTGTCAACCGTTAGCACCGTTTGCAACCGTTGGCAACAGTTGGCAAGACTTTATTAGTGAAAATGGCTGATACACTTTGCAGTTGTTTCCCCTCCAGTCACAGAAGGCTCCCATCTTTCCTCTCTCGATCTCCTTGGTTCAGCTTCTTCCTCTTACTTCTCGCTCCTTTAGCCAACTGGCCTGCTGCTAGCCCCTTCCACAGCAGTCCATTGAACCCAGAGGTGTTTTCCTGCTGCAGTGGCATGTCAGCTCCCTCGAAGCAGCTGAGGCATTTGAGAAATAGCACTGCAGGGCATGACCATGCCTATATACGTCGCACAGCTCTCAGGTCACATGTGCATCTGCAGGACTGCAAGTGTGCATGTCCATATGAGGAGAGTTTGTGAGGCTTGGTTCAAGGGCTGAGGCACAGCTCTCTTCTGAAAAGAGCCTTGGGCAGCCCTCTCAGGAGGTGGGTATCTCAGAGGCTGCTGAGAGGCCCATGAGAGACAGCCCAGAGGTGGAGCTGGAGCTGCTGTGGAGAGGAGAGGGACAAGGGTGAGGAGCTCTGTGGTTCCCCTTTACCACTCCAGAGGGAATAGCATTGTCTTGGGACAGTCTTTACCACCTGAGGCAGAAGTAGAAGAAACCCTCCAAAACCCCACAGGGTGCAGAGATGCCTTCAAGCATCTCTCTGGCAATTGCTGCTGGCAATATCCTCCCCACACACTGCAGGCAACAGTCAGCCTCAGAGAGCTGTGCTGCGTTTCTTGGACAGCAGCTTTGCTGCACTCTCACCTCCAGCTTTGGCTGTAGATGGCCGAGCTGGAGCAGCCATGGGCAAAGGTCTGCAGGCCCACAGTGAATCTGAGTCGTGAGCCCAGATCAGCAGTTTCCCTGGCCTGTTGGTTTCTCGCACTTCCTCACTTTCTGCATCTGAGACGGGCACTCCGTCACTTCTTTCCTTCTGGAAAGCCTCCTTCTTTACAATCCTACATTCCAGTCTTAATCTCCCTGAACCAAAAGTTAAGTCCCAAACCAGCAGTTCAGGAGCCACACACAATTTGCAACTGCCACCCTCGCTCAAGCAAAACACCACAGCCTGCTTCCTGTGTTTTGTTCCAACTTTGGCGTTCTTCCCATAGCGAGTGGGAAAAGACTGTCTCTGTTATCAAATTAACAGAGTTTTAGTAATATTCATGACTAAGATCACATTGCTTCCCCTCAGTATCTTGCAAAGCCTGGTTCCAGCATTTTGGTCCTTGATCCTCTTTGAGCTCATTGGGGAGGGGACTGCCGCATCTCCCATGATCTAAGTCACCGTCTCAGGTCTCCTTGATGTGCTGAACCCAGGACAGCCATCCTTCCCAGAACATCTTCCCTCTCTGCCCAGACCTTCCTGATTCGGGGCAACATCCCAAATGAGCTCCTAGAGAAGTTTTTGCATGTCACTGCTCACAAGCATGTCCTTATTCTGGTGCAGGAAAGCCTTGTTAATGGCCACTGCTGGGAAAGCAGGCTGAGGCTGGCACAAACAGGTCCTGCACTGCGGTGCAATTTTCTCAGAGCCCCTGTCCCACCCCCAGCCCTGCTCCAATCTCCCTGCATTCTACCCCAAAAGAAACAGCCACAACATGCAAGAATTTACTGCTTTTGGAAACAGATTTATTTTTCAAAATCACAGAAAACAATCATCATCCACTAATACAAAGTATCACTACCATCACCCCTAGAAGTATCAATATCACTATCACTAAAATAAGCATGGTCCTCTTATACTACGTATCGCTATCACAATCACTGTCACTAAAAGAATCAGTATCACTATCTATCACTATCACTAGATCACTGTTATTATCACTATCATGAAAAGAATCCCTATTACTAGAACTATCTATCACAACCACTGAAAGAATCACTCTATCACTATCACTACCACTATACCACTATCACTATCCCTATCACTATCACTACCACTATCATTATCACTACCACTAATCTTCATCTTTAAACACAAAATATTCCTGCTGGTACTGGTCTCTCTTGGACAGCTGATACATGACGAGGTACCCAAGTACTGCTGCAAGGAGCAGCAGAGCAGAGACTGCAAGAGATGCTAGGAGGTACTTCTTGCTGAATTGCCACTGTCCAGGAGTCTCAACTTTTTGCCCAGCAGCTGACCCTGGCAGGAGAAAAGACAATGTGAGAGACAATGTTTGCACTCTGCACTAGGCATAATTCCACAGTCTGCTTCACATGCCTGAAGATTATTTTGTTCAGAGATTTCTTCCTCTGGCTCTGGTGTCTCAGCATCAGGGACCAAGAGAAGAGGTTCTCATGGGGAAGAGCCCAGTGTGTGCCAGGGAGCAGCACTGCCCCTGTCTTTTCCTCTGGGCTGCAGGCCAGGCCTGTGTGCTGGGCAGCTGCAATTCATCCATGGAGAGCACTGCAGGGATACAGCAGAAATGCTGCTCTTCTTCCAAGACAGCATCGCCCAAGCACTCACCGGAATATTCCTCAGGCATAGCGAGTTTGCTGGTGTCCCGTATTACTTCTCTTTCTTCATCTGAGCTTGGCTCACTGTTATTTTCTTCCACAGGAAAAGTCTCAGAATCTGTCTCTTCATAAAAAAACATTGGACACTTTAACCAGAAACCACTGCCCCTTACCACAAGCATGGTACCATGGCCTGGGAATTCTGGCAGGTGGCAGTGAGGAGCCTGCTGTGCCCAAATACAGGACGAATCCACAGCCAAGTTTTCTGCCATGCAACATGAAATGCAGACCCAAACCACCCAAGACTTAATCAACCAAATGACCCAGAGAAAGAATGCCTTCTGGCTCATACTCATACTTGAGGTCCAGCTTCAACCCATCCCTGAGCCTGAGGTTTGGCAGGGGCAGCCAAGACTGCGTGGGATATCATTTTTGCCTTAGTGCTGTGCTAAGTGTTAGGTGAAAACAAATTCAGCAGAGGCCTTTTGCCAACATCTGGCTGCCAATGTCTGCACACAGCAGCTCTGGCCAGTAATGGAACATCTGCAGCAGCAGCTGGAGATGCTCCTGGCAATCATCTGGAAGCACAGCTGTGAGCAAATGCCATGCTGGACCTTTTCTATGGCTCATTCCAGGAGGTGTGAAATGGGGTGTCCCTGCAGCAAGACTCTGACTGAACACTTCTGGTTATCCAGGATTCAGAACATCCCTAGCGGAATGAAAAGCTTCGCACCCCAGGCTGCAGGCTTAACAGAATGGGATGTACCAACCAGATGGGGCTTCATCCATGGCCGTCAGGAGCTCCTCTGCTCCTGACAGGGGAGGGAATCCTTCAGGGAATCCTCCAGGAAATCCTTCAGGGAATCCTTCAGGAACCATGTCATGATTCTTCCCTAAGTTAGATTTATAAAAGAATGTTACACCTAGGAATGTGTATTTCTCATGAATAACATGGGGAAAAGGAGTGCTCATGCTTGTGAAGGCACTAGAGACTGATTACTCACACTTGACGTACCAGCTTGGAATCAGCACGGTATCTGCCTCCAGCTCAGGGGCTGAAAGAGCACTCTCTGTGTCCATAACTACAGAACACACACAAGAAGTTAGCATCACATTTACTCCTCTCATGGTCACACCTCAAGGCCTGCATGTGGAAGGTGCTGACAGGGCACACACTGGTGGTTCTGTATTCTCACAGCTGCACAGGGGTCTGGCTGCCCTTGGGACACTGAGCTGGCAGCTCTCACATGAACTGAAAAGCCATGGCATGCCCACACGATCTGTGGCTAGATCAGCCCTGGAGCCAGGCCCCAGGAGGCTGGATTACCAGAGGTGAGCGATGGACAACCAGAGCTGAGTGACGTATAACCGGCTGCCAGTGATGAATAACCAGTGGTAGCCATGGAGAACCGGTGCTGAGGTTCTGGGCCTGAACTGCCCCTTCCCACCTCCTTGCTCTTTAGAACCCTCTGTCCATGCTGCACCCTAAAGCAGCTGCAGCCCCTCACTCCTGCCCTGGTGTGTCTGCCCCAGTGCCCACAGCGTGGTGACCTCCTGGCTCAGCCAGCCCTAGTCCTGGCCCCACTGCTGCCAGCCAGGCCTATGAGCTGGCCCCTGCCTGCCTACCTGCTCCCTACCTGCCCAGCCGTTGGAGCACTCTGGGCATTCTGGGCTTGCAGGGCCAGGAGAAAGAGGAGCAGGAGGCAGTGCCTCAGGGCCATGATCCCCTCTGCTGACAACATTCTGCTGCTGCCACTGCTGCTGCTGCCAAGAGCCCCCGTGGAATCACCAGGCTCGCTCTGGCACAGCGAGTGGCCCGGGACACTCTCCCGTCCCTCGGCAGGCCGGGAGAGTGGTTAAGGCTGTCACCTTGCACAGGCGAGGCTCTGCGCAACGAAAGGTAGAAAAAAGAATGGGCGTCTGTAGAGGGTTTAGTCAGGGTTTATTGAGGAAGTGCAGCAAATGGATCCACAACCCAGGGGATCCAGTGAACTGCAAACCCTGAACTGGGGTGTGCAATGTGCTGTAAAGGGGGAAGGGAACAGGGGAGGGGCTCACCCACCCGCCAGTGGGGTTACAGGAGGGCATGGGGAGCAGGAAAACAGGCATTTAGGAAAACCAATGGGGGCAATTCAGGGGAGAGGCCCCGGGGCCTGAACCTATCACTTGATGGCCTTGGTAGAAGTTTCTACAGGGAGGGGATGGGCCGTCGAGTAATGGACTGGACGCCAGGAGGGGAGGGGTTGAAGGAGTGACACAGCAATTTTTAGGGAACAGGGGGAGGAGGCAGAGTGATTGACAATGAAGAGGAGGGAGGAGGCAACAGGGGCAGAACCATTTTAACCGTAAAAATGGGACAAACTAAGGCATAACAGTGCAACTAAAACATACAAAGCCACAATACAACACTGCAGTGTTTCCCAGAGCACTGAACAACACAGTGGGGCTCTGGAACCTCACATGAAACAGAACCCTCTGATCTCATGTCAAAGTGGTGTCTCTGAACTCCCCAATGTATGCCCACTTTGCCTGTGAATTCCTGGACCTCCCCTCTATTGAATTTCCTTTTCTGCACAGGAATGGAAGGAGCAAAAGAGAGAAGGTTCGATGTATTCTGGGAGGTAGCACTGTGCATGGGAATGCAGAGGCACTAATGCCTTACTCCTCAGAAACCCTATCAGAAGCCCTCCATGAAGGCTGTTTTAAAAACCCAGATGCAAGTGTCCTTCTTTGGTAGTATTTATGTCTGACAGCCTTCTGGCAAGAAACCTGCTTTTCCCATTTCTTCTGCTACAGTTTCATCACCTTTGATGATGAAAGCACTGCTTCCATTCTCCACTGTCACGCCAACATGGGTGTGCAGTGCTCACGCTTCTCCCAAGTGAGCCTGGTTGATTCCCTTGCCACTTCCAAACCCACTTCAAGCTCACTAAAGGAGCCCCACTAAATCCTGAGCCAAGATCCTTTTTCCCTTTGAGGCAGATGTAGCCCATGTGCACCATCAAGCCTGGTGTCCTGTAGAGTAAGCCATGGTCAAAGGCCCACACTCCTACTGCAAACATCAGGGTGCCAGGGATTCACTTCTAGAACCTTCCTGTGTCTGGGTCACTGCAAGTGGGACAAGTAAATTCCACATGCACCCCAGATCCCTCAAGCTGTCATGCAGAGCCTCCTGTGACCAATATCACGTTCCTTCCCCTCTGTATCTCACACAGCCAGCCATCATCTTTCTGCTCCTTGATCCTCTTTGTGCTCACTGGGGAGGGGACTGCCGCATCTCCCATGATCTAAGTCACCGTCTCAGGTCTCCTTGATGTGCTGAACACAGGACAGCCATCCTTCCCAGAACATCTTCCCTCTCTGCCCAGACCTTCCTGATTCAGGGCAGCATCCCAAATGAGCTCCTAGACAAGTCTTTGCATGTCACTCCTCACCAGCATGTCCTTACTCTGGTGCAGGAAAGCCTTGTTCATGGGCGCTGCTGGGAAGGCAGGCTGAGGCAGGCACAAACAGGTCCCGCACTGCAGTGCAAGTTTCTCAGAGCTCCTGTCACAGGCCCAGCCCTTCTCCCAGCTCTGTGCATTGTACCCCAACAGAAACGAATTTACAGCTTTGAGAAATCAATTTCTTTATCAAAATCAGAGAAAAAAACATCGTCTTCTACTACAAGGTATCACTATCATCATCACAAAAAGTATCCCTACCACTAAGAATATCGTATCTGTTATCACTAAAATCAGCACGGTCCTCTAATATTAAGTGTCATTATTAGAAGCACTATCACTAAAAGAATCACTATCTATCACTATCACTATCTATCACTATCACTGTCACTAAAAGAATCACTATCACTATCACTCTCACTATTACTATCCCTATCACTACCACTGTCACTATCTATCACTATCACTGAAGAGTCCCTATTACTAGAACTATCTATCACTACCACTAAAAGAATCACTGTCACTCTCACTATCAGTATCCCTATCACTACCACTACCACAACCACTATCACAATCTATCACTTATCATTATCACTAATCTTCATCTTGGAACATAAAGTATTCCTCCTGGTACTGGTTACAGGGGCACCAGGAGGCTGTGGGCTGAGGAGACTCCAGGGAAATCCAGTAGTCCCGTGAAGTAGCCCCCTCAGCCAGAGCACAGTAGGGACACGTGGTCTGAGGTGACGGGTCTGCGCGCATGTTCTTGTATCGCTGGGCCAGCTCTGCTGCAAAGATCTGAGGAAACAGGCGGCAGCTGTCCCTGAACCCGTTGGCTTGGGGTCCCATGCCGCTTCCTGGACCTTCTCCTGACTCTGTTTCATCTCTAAGCAGGCCAAGGCTTTCCCAGGAGGAGTCCCAGCCCTGTCCTGATGCCTCTTTGTCTTCCTGGGCCCTCCTGTAGAAACAGATTTCCAAGAAGACTCCTCATAGATAGGAATTTGGAGCACAGTTAACTGCACTGCAGTGATTACCACAGAACTGCCTGGGCACTCCAGCATGGTGCAATCACTTCATTGCCAATGGCAGCAATGAATAACTCACATGTCTCTCTTGGGCAGCTGACACATGACGATGTACCCAACTACTGCTGCAAGCAGAATCACAGCCGAGACTGGAAGTGATGCTAGGAGGTACTTCTTGCTGAATTCCCACTGTCCAAGAGTCTCAACTTTTTGCCCAGCAGCTGACCCTGGCAGGAGAAAAGACAATGTGAGAGACAATGTTTGCACTCTGCACTAGGCATAATTCCACAGTCTGCTTCACATGCCTGAAGATTATTTTGTTCAGAGAATTTTTCCTCTGGCTCTGGTGTCTCAGCATCAGGGACCAAGAGGTTCTGATGGGGAAGAGCCCAGTGTGTGCCAGGGAGCAGCACTGCCCCTGTCGTTTCCTCTGGGCTGCAGGCCAGGGCTGTGTGCTGGGCAGCTGCAATTCATCCATGGAGAGCTGCTGCACAGGTGTGAGATAAGGAGGCTTAGGGGCCTGATAAGAAGAGGCCAGGGCCGGTTGTCCAGAAGTTTTGGCAGCTTTCCCAGAGGCCTTGGCAACCAGCCCAGAAGTTTTGGTAGCCTTCCCAGAAGCTTTGGCAGCCTTCCCATCAGAGTCCCCTTCTAGCTCAGAGGCCCTCTCGTCAGGTTCTGTAATCAGGCCCAACTCTTCGTCCGCATCTTGCTCCGTTTCTCTCTCTATTTTCCATTCCTTTAAAGTCTCAAAGAGCGAGTTCCAAGTAAGTGCTAGATCAACAACTGTTTTATCTCCCACTCAAATGACTTGCCAAAGTCTGTCCCCGACCTTTTTCCATGCCTTAACACTAAATGCTGTGTCGGGATCAGTGCCAAAATTCTGTGATTTAGCCCACAGCATTATATTACGAAGTGCATAGTCTGATGTATTAATTCCCTTATTTCTTAACAAAACTTTCCATGTAGACAGAACATTTTCTTCCTCTTTAGATAAATTTTGTCCCATTATTACTAGTTGGTGGCTCACCTACTTCCAGGTGTCTGGATTTGAGAGAATCAGGTCCAGACCTCCCTGTGGCTTCCACCTGCCACTCTCAGCTGCACCAACGCCGCCTCCCGCACTACATGGCAGTGGGTCACGTATGCCAATTGCTAGGACCCTGTATGGGCCCCCACCCACTATTTTCTTATCACGTCCGCAGCACAAAAATGGCGCAGTCGAGGCGGTCACGACATTAAAGCAGAGACCACAAGCACACTCAGTCTTAGTCTCAGTTGTCAACCGTTAGCACCGTTTGCAACCGTTGGCAACAGTTGGCAAGACTTTATTAGTGAAAATGGCTGATACACTTTGCAGTTGTTTCCCCTCCAGTCACAGAAGGCTCCCATCTTTCCTCTCTCGATCTCCTTGGTTCAGCTTCTTCCTCTTACTTCTCGCTCCTTTAGCCAACTGGCCTGCTGCTAGCCCCTTCCACAGCAGTCCATTGAACCCAGAGGTGTTTTCCTGCTGCAGTGGCATGTCAGCTCCCTCGAAGCAGCTGAGGCATTTGAGAAATAGCACTGCAGGGCATGACCATGCCTATATACGTCGCACAGCTCTCAGGTCACATGTGCATCTGCAGGACTGCAAGTGTGCATGTCCATATGAGGAGAGTTTGTGAGGCTTGGTTCAAGGGCTGAGGCACAGCTCTCTTCTGAAAAGAGCCTTGGGCAGCCCTCTCAGGAGGTGGGTATCTCAGAGGCTGCTGAGAGGCCCATGAGAGACAGCCCAGAGGTGGAGCTGGAGCTGCTGTGGAGAGGAGAGGGACAAGGGTGAGGAGCTCTGTGGTTCCCCTTTACCACTCCAGAGGGAATAGCATTGTCTTGGGACAGTCTTTACCACCTGAGGCAGAAGTAGAAGAAACCCTCCAAAACCCCACAGGGTGCAGAGATGCCTTCAAGCATCTCTGTGGCAATTGCTGCTGGCAATATCCTCCCCACACACTGCAGGCAACAGTCAGCCTCAGAGAGCTGTGCTGCGTTTCTTGGACAGCAGCTTTGCTGCACTCTCACCTCCAGCTTTGGCTGTAGATGGCCGAGCTGGAGCAGCCATGGGCAAAGGTCTGCAGGCCCACAGTGAATCTGAGTCGTGAGCCCAGATCAGCAGTTTCCCTGGCCTGTTGGTTTCTCGCACTTCCTCACTTTCTGCATCTGAGACGGGCACTCCGTCACTTCTTTCCTTCTGGAAAGCCTCCTTCTTTACAATCCTACATTCCAGTCTTAATCTCCCTGAACCAAAAGTTAAGTCCCAAACCAGCAGTTCAGGAGCCACACACAATTTGCAACTGCCACCCTCGCTCAAGCAAAACACCACAGCCTGCTTCCTGTGTTTTGTTCCAACTTTGGCGTTCTTCCCATAGCGAGTGGGAAAAGACTGTCTCTGTTATCAAATTAACAGAGTTTTAGTAATATTCATGACTAAGATCACATTGCTTCCCCTCAGTATCTTGCAAAGCCTGGTTCCAGCATTTTGGTCCTTGATCCTCTTTGAGCTCATTGGGGAGGGGACTGCCGCATCTCCCATGATCTAAGTCACCGTCTCAGGTCTCCTTGATGTGCTGAACCCAGGACAGCCATCCTTCCCAGAACATCTTCCCTCTCTGCCCAGACCTTCCTGATTCGGGGCAACATCCCAAATGAGCTCCTAGAGAAGTTTTTGCATGTCACTGCTCACAAGCATGTCCTTATTCTGGTGCAGGAAAGCCTTGTTAATGGCCACTGCTGGGAAAGCAGGCTGAGGCTGGCACAAACAGGTCCTGCACTGCGGTGCAATTTTCTCAGAGCCCCTGTCCCACCCCCAGCCCTGCTCCAATCTCCCTGCATTCTACCCCAAAAGAAACAGCCACAACATGCAAGAATTTACTGCTTTTGGAAACAGATTTATTTTTCAAAATCACAGAAAACAATCATCATCCACTAATACAAAGTATCACTACCATCACCCCTAGAAGTATCAATATCACTATCACTAAAATAAGCATGGTCCTCTTATACTACGTATCGCTATCACAATCACTGTCACTAAAAGAATCAGTATCACTATCTATCACTATCACTAGATCACTGTTATTATCACTATCATGAAAAGAATCCCTATTACTAGAACTATCTATCACAACCACTGAAAGAATCACTCTATCACTATCACTACCACTATACCACTATCACTATCCCTATCACTATCACTACCACTATCATTATCACTACCACTAATCTTCATCTTTAAACACAAAATATTCCTGCTGGTACTGGTCTCTCTTGGACAGCTGATACATGACGAGGTACCCAAGTACTGCTGCAAGGAGCAGCAGAGCAGAGACTGCAAGAGATGCTAGGAGGTACTTCTTGCTGAATTGCCACTGTCCAGGAGTCTCAACTTTTTGCCCAGCAGCTGACCCTGGCAGGAGAAAAGACAATGTGAGAGACAATGTTTGCACTCTGCACTAGGCATAATTCCACAGTCTGCTTCACATGCCTGAAGATTATTTTGTTCAGAGATTTCTTCCTCTGGCTCTGGTGTCTCAGCATCAGGGACCAAGAGAAGAGGTTCTCATGGGGAAGAGCCCAGTGTGTGCCAGGGAGCAGCACTGCCCCTGTCTTTTCCTCTGGGCTGCAGGCCAGGCCTGTGTGCTGGGCAGCTGCAATTCATCCATGGAGAGCACTGCAGGGATACAGCAGAAATGCTGCTCTTCTTCCAAGACAGCATCGCCCAAGCACTCACCGGAATATTCCTCAGGCATAGCGAGTTTGCTGGTGTCCCGTATTACTTCTCTTTCTTCATCTGAGCTTGGCTCACTGTTATTTTCTTCCACAGGAAAAGTCTCAGAATCTGTCTCTTCATAAAAAAACATTGGACACTTTAACCAGAAACCACTGCCCCTTACCACAAGCATGGTACCATGGCCTGGGAATTCTGGCAGGTGGCAGTGAGGAGCCTGCTGTGCCCAAATACAGGACGAATCCACAGCCAAGTTTTCTGCCATGCAACATGAAATGCAGACCCAAACCACCCAAGACTTAATCAACCAAATGACCCAGAGAAAGAATGCCTTCTGGCTCATACTCATACTTGAGGTCCAGCTTCAACCCATCCCTGAGCCTGAGGTTTGGCAGGGGCAGCCAAGACTGCGTGGGATATCATTTTTGCCTTAGTGCTGTGCTAAGTGTTAGGTGAAAACAAATTCAGCAGAGGCCTTTTGCCAACATCTGGCTGCCAATGTCTGCACACAGCAGCTCTGGCCAGTAATGGAACATCTGCAGCAGCAGCTGGAGATGCTCCTGGCAATCATCTGGAAGCACAGCTGTGAGCAAATGCCATGCTGGACCTTTTCTATGGCTCATTCCAGGAGGTGTGAAATGGGGTGTCCCTGCAGCAAGACTCTGACTGAACACTTCTGGTTATCCAGGATTCAGAACATCCCTAGCGGAATGAAAAGCTTCGCACCCCAGGCTGCAGGCTTAACAGAATGGGATGTACCAACCAGATGGGGCTTCATCCATGGCCGTCAGGAGCTCCTCTGCTCCTGACAGGGGAGGGAATCCTTCAGGGAATCCTCCAGGAAATCCTTCAGGGAATCCTTCAGGAACCATGTCATGATTCTTCCCTAAGTTAGATTTATAAAAGAATGTTACACCTAGGAATGTGTATTTCTCATGAATAACATGGGGAAAAGGAGTGCTCATGCTTGTGAAGGCACTAGAGACTGATTACTCACACTTGACGTACCAGCTTGGAATCAGCACGGTATCTGCCTCCAGCTCAGGGGCTGAAAGAGCACTCTCTGTGTCCATAACTACAGAACACACACAAGAAGTTAGCATCACATTTACTCCTCTCATGGTCACACCTCAAGGCCTGCATGTGGAAGGTGCTGACAGGGCACACACTGGTGGTTCTGTATTCTCACAGCTGCACAGGGGTCTGGCTGCCCTTGGGACACTGAGCTGGCAGCTCTCACATGAACTGAAAAGCCATGGCATGCCCACACGATCTGTGGCTAGATCAGCCCTGGAGCCAGGCCCCAGGAGGCTGGATTACCAGAGGTGAGCGATGGACAACCAGAGCTGAGTGACGTATAACCGGCTGCCAGTGATGAATAACCAGTGGTAGCCATGGAGAACCGGTGCTGAGGTTCTGGGCCTGAACTGCCCCTTCCCACCTCCTTGCTCTTTAGAACCCTCTGTCCATGCTGCACCCTAAAGCAGCTGCAGCCCCTCACTCCTGCCCTGGTGTGTCTGCCCCAGTGCCCACAGCGTGGTGACCTCCTGGCTCAGCCAGCCCTAGTCCTGGCCCCACTGCTGCCAGCCAGGCCTATGAGCTGGCCCCTGCCTGCCTACCTGCTCCCTACCTGCCCAGCCGTTGGAGCACTCTGGGCATTCTGGGCTTGCAGGGCCAGGAGAAAGAGGAGCAGGAGGCAGTGCCTCAGGGCCATGATCCCCTCTGCTGACAACATTCTGCTGCTGCCACTGCTGCTGCTGCCAAGAGCCCCCGTGGAATCACCAGGCTCGCTCTGGCACAGCGAGTGGCCCGGGACACTCTCCCGTCCCTCGGCAGGCCGGGAGAGTGGTTAAGGCTGTCACCTTGCACAGGCGAGGCTCTGCGCAACGAAAGGTAGAAAAAAGAATGGGCGTCTGTAGAGGGTTTAGTCAGGGTTTATTGAGGAAGTGCAGCAAATGGATCCACAACCCAGGGGATCCAGTGAACTGCAAACCCTGAACTGGGGTGTGCAATGTGCTGTAAAGGGGGAAGGGAACAGGGGAGGGGCTCACCCACCCGCCAGTGGGGTTACAGGAGGGCATGGGGAGCAGGAAAACAGGCATTTAGGAAAACCAATGGGGGCAATTCAGGGGAGAGGCCCCGGGGCCTGAACCTATCACTTGATGGCCTTGGTAGAAGTTTCTACAGGGAGGGGATGGGCCGTCGAGTAATGGACTGGACGCCAGGAGGGGAGGGGTTGAAGGAGTGACACAGCAATTTTTAGGGAACAGGGGGAGGAGGCAGAGTGATTGACAATGAAGAGGAGGGAGGAGGCAACAGGGGCAGAACCATTTTAACCGTAAAAATGGGACAAACTAAGGCATAACAGTGCAACTAAAACATACAAAGCCACAATACAACACTGCAGTGTTTCCCAGAGCACTGAACAACACAGTGGGGCTCTGGAACCTCACATGAAACAGAACCCTCTGATCTCATGTCAAAGTGGTGTCTCTGAACTCCCCAATGTATGCCCACTTTGCCTGTGAATTCCTGGACCTCCCCTCTATTGAATTTCCTTTTCTGCACAGGAATGGAAGGAGCAAAAGAGAGAAGGTTCGATGTATTCTGGGAGGTAGCACTGTGCATGGGAATGCAGAGGCACTAATGCCTTACTCCTCAGAAACCCTATCAGAAGCCCTCCATGAAGGCTGTTTTAAAAACCCAGATGCAAGTGTCCTTCTTTGGTAGTATTTATGTCTGACAGCCTTCTGGCAAGAAACCTGCTTTTCCCATTTCTTCTGCTACAGTTTCATCACCTTTGATGATGAAAGCACTGCTTCCATTCTCCACTGTCACGCCAACATGGGTGTGCAGTGCTCACGCTTCTCCCAAGTGAGCCTGGTTGATTCCCTTGCCACTTCCAAACCCACTTCAAGCTCACTAAAGGAGCCCCACTAAATCCTGAGCCAAGATCCTTTTTCCCTTTGAGGCAGATGTAGCCCATGTGCACCATCAAGCCTGGTGTCCTGTAGAGTAAGCCATGGTCAAAGGCCCACACTCCTACTGCAAACATCAGGGTGCCAGGGATTCACTTCTAGAACCTTCCTGTGTCTGGGTCACTGCAAGTGGGACAAGTAAATTCCACATGCACCCCAGATCCCTCAAGCTGTCATGCAGAGCCTCCTGTGACCAATATCACGTTCCTTCCCCTCTGTATCTCACACAGCCAGCCATCATCTTTCTGCTCCTTGATCCTCTTTGTGCTCACTGGGGAGGGGACTGCCGCATCTCCCATGATCTAAGTCACCGTCTCAGGTCTCCTTGATGTGCTGAACACAGGACAGCCATCCTTCCCAGAACATCTTCCCTCTCTGCCCAGACCTTCCTGATTCAGGGCAGCATCCCAAATGAGCTCCTAGACAAGTCTTTGCATGTCACTCCTCACCAGCATGTCCTTACTCTGGTGCAGGAAAGCCTTGTTCATGGGCGCTGCTGGGAAGGCAGGCTGAGGCAGGCACAAACAGGTCCCGCACTGCAGTGCAAGTTTCTCAGAGCTCCTGTCACAGGCCCAGCCCTTCTCCCAGCTCTGTGCATTGTACCCCAACAGAAACGAATTTACAGCTTTGAGAAATCAATTTCTTTATCAAAATCAGAGAAAAAAACATCGTCTTCTACTACAAGGTATCACTATCATCATCACAAAAAGTATCCCTACCACTAAGAATATCGTATCTGTTATCACTAAAATCAGCACGGTCCTCTAATATTAAGTGTCATTATTAGAAGCACTATCACTAAAAGAATCACTATCTATCACTATCACTATCTATCACTATCACTGTCACTAAAAGAATCACTATCACTATCACTCTCACTATTACTATCCCTATCACTACCACTGTCACTATCTATCACTATCACTGAAGAGTCCCTATTACTAGAACTATCTATCACTACCACTAAAAGAATCACTGTCACTCTCACTATCAGTATCCCTATCACTACCACTACCACAACCACTATCACAATCTATCACTTATCACTATCACTAATCTTCATCTTGGAACATAAAGTATTCCTCCTGGTACTGGTTACAGGGGCACCAGGAGGCTGTGGGCTGAGGAGACTCCAGGGAAAGCCAGTAGTCCCGTGAAGTAGCCCCCTCAGCCAGAGCACAGTAGGGACACGTGGTCTGAGGTGACGGGTCTGCGCGCATGTTCTTGTATCGCTGGGCCAGTTCTGCTGCAAAGATCTGAGGAAACAGGCGGCAGCTGTCCCTGAACCCGTTGGCTTGGGGTCCCATGCCGCTTCCTGGACCTTCTCCTGACTCTGTTTCATCTCTAAGCAGGCCACGGCTTTCCCAGGAAGAGTCCCAGCCCTGTCCTGATGCCTCTTTGTCTTCCTGGGCCCTCCTGTAGAAACAGATTTCCAAGAAGACTCCTCATAGATAGGAATTTGGAGCACAGTTAACTGCACTGCAGCGATTACCACAGAACTGCCTGGGCACTCCAGCATGGTGCAATCACTTCATTGCCAATGGCAGCAATGAATAACTCGCATGTCTCTCTTGGGCAGCTGACACATGACGATGTACCCAACTACTGCTGCAAGCAGAATCACAGCCGAGACTGGAAGTGATGCTAGGAGGTACTTCTTGCTGAATTCCCACTGTCCAAGAGTCTCAACTTTTTGCCCAGCAGGTGATCCTAGCAGGAGAAAAGACAATGTGAGAGACAATGTTTGCACTCTGCACTAGGCATAATTCCACAGTCTGCTTCACATGCCTGAAGATTATTTTGTTCAGAGAATTTTTCCTCTGGCTCTGGTGTCTCAGCATCAGGGACCAAGAGGTTCTGATGGGGAAGAGCCCAGTGTGTGCAAGGGAGCAGCACTGCCCCTGTCTTTTCCTCTGGGCTGCAGGCCAGGGCTGTGTGCTGGGCAGCTGCAATTCATCCATGGAGAGCTGCTGCACAGGTGTGATATAAGGAGGCTTAGGGGCCTGATAAGAAGAGGCCAGGGCCGGTTGTCCAGAAGTTTTGGCAGCTTTCCCAGAGGCCTTGGCAACCAGCCCAGAAGTTCTGGTAGCCTTCCCGGAAGCTTTGGCAGCCTTCCCATCAGAGCCCCCTTCTAGCTCAGAGGCCCTCCCGTCAGGTTCTGTAATCAGGCCCGACTCTTCATCCGCATCTTGCTCCGTTTCTCTCTCTATTTTCCATTCCTTTAAAGTCTCAAAGAGCGAGTTCCAAGTAAGTGCTAGATCAACAACTGTTTTATCTCCCACTCAAATGACTTGCCAAAGTCTGTCCCCAACCTTTTTCCATGCCTTAACACTAAATGCTGTGTCGGGATCAGTGCCAAAATTCTGTGATTTAGCCCACAGCATTATATTACGAAGTGCATAGTCTGACGTATTAATTCCCTTATTTCTTAACAAAACTTTCCATGTAGACAGAACATTTTCTTCCTCTTTAGATAAATTTTGTCCCATTATTACTAGTTGGTGGCTCACCTACTTCCAGGTGTCTGGATTTGAGAGAATCAGGTCCAGACCTCCCTGTGGCTTCCACCTGCCACTCTCAGCTGCACCAACGCCGCCTCCCGCACTACGTGGCAGTGGGTCACGAATGCCAATTGCTAGGACCCTGTATGGGCCCCCACCGACTATTTTCTTATCACGTCGGTGGTCACCAAAATGGCGCAGTCGAGGCGGTCACGACATTAAAGCAGAGACCACAAGCACACTCAGTCTTAGTCTCAGTTGTCAACCGTTAGCACCGTTTACAACCGTTGGCAACAGTTGGCAAGACTTTATTAGTGAAAATGGCTGATACACTTTGCAGTTGTTTCCCCTCCAGTCGCAGAAGGCTCCCATCTTTCCTCTCTCTTTGAATCTCCTTGGTTCAGCTTCTTCCTCTTACTTCTCGCTCCTTTAGCCAACAGGCCCGCTGCTAGCCCCTTCCACAGCAGTCCATTGAACCCAGAGGTGTTTTCCTGCTGCAGTGGCATGTCAGCTCCCTCGAAGCAGCTGAGAAATAGCACTGCAGGGCATGACCATGCCTATATACGTCGCACAGCTCTCAGGTCACATGTGCATCTGCAGGACTGCAAGTGTGCATGTCCATATGAGAAGAGTTTGTGAGGCTTGGTTCAAGGGCTGAGGCACAGCTCTCTTCTGAAAAGAGCCTTGGGCAGCCCTCTCAGGAGGTGGGTATCTCAGAGGCTGCTGAGAGGCCCATGAGAGACAGCCCAGAGGTGGAGCTGGAGCTGCTGTGGAGAGGAGAGGGACAAGGGTGAGGAGCTCTGTGGTTCCCCTTTACCACTCCAGAGGGAATAGCATTGTCTTGGGACAGTCTTTACCACCTGAGGCAGAAGTAGAAGAAACCCTCCAAAACCCCACAGGGTGCAGAGATGCCTTCAAGCATCTCTCTGGCAATTGCTGCTGGCAATATCCTCCCCACACACTGCAGGCAACAGTCAGCCTCAGAGAGCTATGCTGCGTTTCTTGGACAGCAGCTTTGCTGCACTCTCACCTATAGCTTTGGCTGTAGATGGCCGAGCTGGAGCAGCCATGGGCAAAGGCCTGCAGGCCCACAGTGAATCTGAGTCGTGAGCCCAGATCAGCAGTTTCCCTGGCCTGTTGGTTTCTCGCACTTCCTCACTTTCTGCATCTGAGACAGGCACTCGGTCACTTCTTTCCTTCTGGAAAGCCTCCTTCTTTACAATCCTACATTCCAGTCTTAATCTCCCTGAACCAAAAGTTAAGTCCCAAACCAGCAGTTCAGGAGCCACACACAATTTGCAACTGCCACCCTCGCTCAAGCAAAACACCACAGCATGCTTCCTGTGTTTTGTTCCAACTTTGGCGTTCTTCCCATAGCGAGTGGGAAAAGACTGTCTCTGTTATCAAATTAACAGAGTTTTAGTAATATTCATGACTAAGATCACATTGCTTCCCCTCAGTATCTTGCAAAGCCTGGTTCCAGCTTTTTGGTCCTTGATCCTCTTTGAGCTCATTGGGGAGGGGACTGCCGCATCTCCCATGATCTAAGTCACCGTCTCAGGTCTCCTTGATGTGCTGAACCCAGGACAGCCATCCTTCCCAGAACATCTTCCCTCTCTGCCCAGACCTTCCTGATTCGGGGCAACATCCCAAATGAGCTCCTAGAGAAGTTTTTGCATGTCACTGCTCACAAGCATGTCCTTATTCTGGTGCAGGAAAGCCTTGTTAATGGCCACTGCTGGGAAAGCAGGCTGAGGCTGGCACAAACAGGTCCTGCACTGCGGTGCAATTTTCTCAGAGCCCCTGTCCCACCCCCAGCCCTGCTCCAATCTCCCTGCATTCTACCCCAAAAGAAACAGCCACAACATGCAAGAATTTACTGCTTTTGGAAACAGATTTATTTTTCAAAATCACAGAAAACAATCATCATCCACTAATACAAAGTATCACTACCATCACCCCTAGAAGTATCACTAAAATAAGCATGGTCCTCTTATACTACGTATCGCTATCACAATCACTGTCACTAAAAGAATCAGTATCACTATCTATCACTATCACTAGATCACTGTTATTATCACTATCATGAAAAGAATCCCTATTACTAGAACTACCTATCACAACCACTGAAAGAATCACTCTATCACTATCACTACCACTATACCACTATCACTATCCCTATCACTATCACTACCACTATCATTATCACTACCACTAATCTTCATCTTTAAACACAAAATATTCCTGCTGGTACTGGTCTCTCTTGGGCAGCTGATATATGACGAGGTACCCAACTACTGCTGCAAGGAGCAGCAGAGCAGAGGCTGCAAGAGATGCTAGGAGGTACTTCTTGCTGAATTGCCACTGTCCAGGAGTCTCAACTTTTTGCCCAGCAGCTGACCCTGGCAGGAGAAAAGACAATGTGAGAGACAATGTTTGCACTCTGCACTAGGCATAATTCCACAGTCTGCTTCACATGCCTGAAGATTATTTTGTTCAGAGATTTCTTCCTCTGGCTCTGGTGTCTCAGCATCAGGGACCAAGAGAAGAGGTTCTCATGGGGAAGAGCCCAGTGTGTGCCAGGGAGCAGCACTGCCCCTGTCTTTTCCTCTGGGCTGCAGGCCAGGCCTGTGTGCTGGGCAGCTGCAATTCATCCATGGAGAGCACTGCAGGGATACAGCAGAAATGCTGCTCTTCTTCCAAGACAGCATCGCCCAAGCACTCACCGGAATATTCCTCAGGCATAGCGAGTTTGCTGGTGTCCCGTATTACTTCTCTTTCTTCATCTGAGCTTGGCTCACTGTTATTTTCTTCCACAGGGAGGGTCTCTGGCAAAGTCTCAGAATCTGTCTCTTCATAAAAAAACATTGGACACTTTAACCAGAAGCCACTGCCCCTTACCACAAGCATGGTACCATGGCCTGGGAATTCTGGCAGGTGGCAGTGAGGAGCCTGCTGTGCCCAAAGACAAGAGGAATCCATAGCCGAGTTTTCTGCCATGCAACATGAAATGCAGACCCAAACCACCCAAGACTTAATCAACCAAATGACCCAGAGAAAGAATGCCTTCTGGCTCATACTCATACTTGAGGTCCAGCTTCAACCCATCCCTGAGCCTGAGGTTTGGCAGGGGCAGCCAAGACTGCGTGGGATATCATTTTTGCCTTAGTGCTGTGCTAAGTGTTAGATGAAAACAAATTCAGCAGAGGTCTTTTCTCAACATCTGGCTGCCAATGTCTGCACACAGCAGCTCTGGCCAGTAATGGTACATCTGCAGCAGCAGCTGGAGATGCTCCTGGCAATCATCTGGAAGCACAGCTGTGAGCAAATGCCATGCTGGACCTTTTCTATGGCTCATTCCAGGAGCTGTGAAATGGGGTGTCCCTGCAGCAAGACTCTGACTGAACACTTCTGGTTATCCAGGATTCAGAACATCCCTAGCGGAATGAAAAGCTTTGCATCCCAGGCTGCAGGCTTAACAGAATGGGATGTACCAACCAGATGGGGCTTCATCCATGGCTGTCAGGAGCTCCTCTGCTCCTGACCGGGGAGGGAATCCTTCAGGGAATCCTCCAGGAAATCCTTCAGGGAATCCTTCAGGAACCGTGTCATGATTCTTCCCTAAGTTAGATTTATAAAAGAATGTTACACCTAGGAATGTGTATTTCTCATGAATAACATGGGGAAAAGGAGTGCTCATGCTTGTGAAGGCACTAGAGACTGATTACTCACACTTGACGTACCAGCTTGGAATCAGCATGGTATCTGCCTCCAGCTCAGGGGCTGAAAGAGCACTCTCTGTGTCCATAACTACAGAACACACACAAGAAGTTAGCATCACATTTACTTCTCTCATGGTCACACCTCAAGGCCTGCATGTGGAAGGTGCTGACAGGGCACACACAGGTGGTTCTGTATTCTCACAGCTGCACAGGGGTCTGGCTGCCCTTGGGACACTGAGCTGGCAGCTCTCACATGAACTGAAAAGCCATGGCGTGCCCACACGATCTGTGGCTAGATCAGCCCTGGAGCCAGGCCCCAGGAGGGTGGATTACCAGAGGTGAGCGATGGACAACCAGAGCTGAGTGACGTATAACCGGCTGCCAGTGATGAATAACCAGTGGTAGCCATGGAGAACCGGTGCTGAGGTTCTGGGCCTGAACTGCCCCTTCCCACCTCCTTGCTCTTTAGAACCCTGTGCCCATGCTGCACCCTAAAGCAGCTGCAGCCCCTCACTCCTGCCCTGGTGTGTCTGCCCCAGTGCCCACAGCGTGGTGGCCTCCTGGCTCAGCCAGCCCTAGTCCTGGCCCCGCTGCTGCCAGCCAGGCCTATGTGCTGGCCCCTGCCTGTCTACCTGCTCCCTGCCCAGCCTTCGGAGCACTCTGGGCATTCTGGGCTTGTAGGGCCAGGAGAAAGAGGAGCAGGAGGCAGTGCCTCAGGGCCATGATCCCCCCTGCTGACAACATTCTGCTGCTGCCACTGCTGCTGCTGCCAAGAGCCCCCGTGGAATCACCAGGCTTGCTCTGGCACAGCGAGTGGCCCGGGACACTCTCCCGTCCCTCGGCAGGCCGGGAGAGTGGTTAAGGCTGTCACCTTGCACAGGCAAGGCTCTGCACAACAAAAGGTAGAAAAAAGAATGGGCTGCTGTTGAGGGTTTAGTCAGGGTTTATTGAGGAAATGCAGCAAATGGATCCACAACCCAGGGGATCCAGTGAACTGCAAACCCTGAACTGGGGTGTGCAATGTGCTGTAAAGGGGGAAGGGAACAGGGGAGGGGCTCACCCACCCGCCAGTGGGGTTACAGGAGGGCATGGGGAGCAGGAAAACAGGCATTTAGGAAAACCAATGCGGGCAATTCAGGGGAGAGGCCCCGGGGCCTGAACCTATCACTTGATGGCCTTGGTAGAAGTTTCTACAGGGAGGGGATGGGCCGTCGAGTAATGGACTGGACACCAGGAGGGGAGGGGTTGAAGGAGTGACACAGCAATTTTTAGGGAACAGGGGGAGGAGGCAGAGTGATTGACAATGAAGAGGAGGGAGGAGGCAACAGGGGCAGAACCATTTTAACCGTAAAAATGGGACAAACTAAGGCATAACAGTGCAACTAAAACATACAAAGCCACAATACAACACTGCAGTGTTTCCCAGAGCACTGAACAACATGGTGGGGCTCTGGAACCTCACACGATACAGAACCCTCTGATCTCATGTCAAAGTGGTGTCTCTGAACTCCCCAATGTATGCCCACTTTGCCTGTGAATTCCTGGACCTCCCCTCTATTGAATTTCCTTTTCTGCACAGGAATGGAAGGAGCAAAACAGAGAAGGTTCGATGTATTCTGGGAGGTAGCACTGTGCATGGGAATGCAGAGGCACTAATGCCTTATTCCTCAGAAACCCTATCAGAGGCCCTCCATGAAGGCTGTTTTAAAAACCCAGATGCAAGTGTCCTTCTTTGGTAGTATTTATGTCTGACAGCCTTCTGGCAAGAAACCTGCTTTTCCCATTTCTTCTGCTACAGTTTCATCACCTTTGATGATGAAAGCACTGCTTCCATTCTCCACTGTCACGCCAACATGGGTGTGCAGTGCTCATGCTTCTCCCAAGTGAGCCTGGTTAATTCCCTTGCCACTTCCAATCCCACTTCAAGCTCACTAAAGGAGCCCCACTAAATCCTGAGCCAAGATCCTTTTTCCCTTTGAGGCAGATGTAGCCCATGTGCACCATCAAGCCTGGTGTCCTGTAGAGTAAGCCATGGTCAAAGGCCCACACTCCTACTGCAAACATCAGGGTGCCAGGGATTCACTTCTAGAACCTTCCTGTGTCTGGGTCACTGCAAGTGGGACAAGTAAATTCCACATGCACCCCAGATCCCTCAAGCTGTCATGCAGAGCCTCCTGTGACCAATATCACGTTCCTTCCCCTCTGTATCTCACACAGCCAGCCATCATCTTTCTGCTCCTTGATCCTCTTTGTGCTCACTGGGGAGGGACTGCCACATCCCCCATGACCTAAGTCACCATATCAGGTCTCCTTGATGTGCTCAGCACTGGACATCCCTCCTTCCCAGAACATCTTCCCTCTCTGCCCAGACCTTCCTGATTCAGGGCAGCATCCCAAATGAGCTCCTAGACAAGTCTTTGCATGTCACTCCTCACCAGCATGTCCTTATTCTGGTGCAGGAAAGCCTTGTTCATGGGCGCTTCTGTGAAAGCAGGCTGAGGCGGGCACAAACAGGTCCTGCACTGCAGTGCAAGTTTCTCAGAGCTCCTGTCACAGCCCCAGCCCTTCTCCCAGCTCTGCGCATTGTACCCCAACAGAAACGAACTTACAGCTTTTAGAAATCAATTTCTTTATCAAAATCAGAGAAAAAAAACATTGTCTGCTAATACAAGGTATCACTATCATCATCACAAAAAGTATCCCTACCACTAAGAATATCGTATCTCTTATCAGTAAAATCAGCACGGTCCTCTAATATTAGATGTCATTATTAGAAGCACTATCACTAAAAGAATCACTAGCTATCACTATCACTATCTATCACTATCACTATCACTAAAAGCATCACTATCACTCTCACTCTCACTATTACTATCCCTATCACTACCACTGATACTATCTATCACTATCACTGAAGAGTTCCTATTACTAGAACTATCTATCACTACCACTAAAAGAATCACTGCCACTCTCACTATCAGTATCCCTGTCACTACCTCTACCTCTCTTGGGCAGCTGACACATGACGATGTACCCAACTACTGCTGCAAGCAGAATCACAGCCGAGACTGGAAGTGATGCTAGGAGGTACTTCTTGCTGAATTCCCACTGTCCAAGAGTCTCAACTTTTTGCCCAGCAGCTGACCCTGGCAGGAGAAAAGACAATGTGAGAGACTGAAGCCATTTATTATAATGGTTAATAGCTTCTGAAAAATAAAAGAATTAAAAGACACTCAAAAATATATTAAGGGAATTACAGCAGTTAATAAATAACCTAAAATACAGGAATAACTTTGATCTGATGCTTAGATAACGCAATGTAAAATACACTCACAATATTTGGATAGGTAATCTAAAATACACTCACAGAGGAGACTTTGGAATTAGAATATTTGAAGAAGAAGAAGTGGAAGCCAATAAGTTAAAGTGACTTGCCAACCCGTTAGGATCAAGCCAAGTACAACAGTTACTTCAGCTAAGTCATGGAAAAACATGCCAAGGATAACAGAAAGAAGACCAAATTAGGAAAAGCTTAAAATTTAACTGAGGAAGACCAAGAATTCCCAGAAGACTCCGCCTGCCTATGAATATGCATGTAATAAATAATGTAATCCTTGTTTAAAATTGTATAAAAACCCGCTTTTGCTGTACATAATTCGGAAATCCATTTTGTGATTTCTCCGACGCGTCGTAATAAAATACCTCCTGCTTATCTGACTTAGGCTGAGTCTGTTAAGCAGTTATTCTCGCCTTTTGGGGCAAAATTCGGCATCATTTTCTGGCGACCCAGGTGGGACCAGACAGGAGATCCGGGCCTTGAGGTCCTCCTGGGCCGGGTCCAGGGTCGGGATTCTCTGGGCGCCCCTGACGAATTTTTTTGTCAGAAGAGACCCCCCCTGGACCGGCGCCTTGGTAGACGGAGGGTTCCCTGCATCTCCTGCTTCAATTAAGAGGTATTTTAATTGTTTATTGGTTTTGTAGGGAAACGGGGGTCAGACGTGACCGCCCGAAGGGAAAGCTGGGGGACGCCCCGGTAACGCAGGTTAGAGTCCTGCTGGGTAACGCAGGTTAGAGTCCTGCTGGGTTAGAGGCCCGGTAATAGAAACGCAGGTTAGAGTCCTGCTGGAAGGAATATTTTTTTTCGTATCTTTGGTTTGTTCTTATTGTGTGGGAAACTGTTTTAACATTGTGTTTGATGTTGTAATACTGTGAATTAAGGGTTAAGAACTGAAACTGCTATCTGAAGAGGTCTGTCAGCCGGTGATCTTTTGTGTCTGTTCTATGTGTTTGTTGCAAAATCTTACAGAAAAACATCTTGCCGCTCTCTCTGTAATTTTTTAGAAGAGAATAAGTTGATAGATATCCGGAAGAAAATTGTGACCCCCTGCAATTGTTACACTGTCTACGGTTGCGATTGCACGAATCTGGCAAACCGGTGTCTCACGGTCTGTAGGTGACCTCGCGTGACCAAACCTGGTAACAGTCTGTTCTAATATAGACCATAAGGTAGGAATTCCTTTATAAAGGTGCGCGTGTATGGTTGAGAGTGAATAAGACGCAGCATTGCTGCGACGCGAGAAGCCAGGACAAAAGCGACTGAAAATTGTGTGTGAAGTGTTAAACCAACACAGGGAATAACTATGGGAAGTCAACAGAGTAAGGACGTAAATATGAAAACCCCCTTAGGATGTATCCTAAAACACTGGAAGGACTTGGGAGGGATCCCGGGGGGAAACATAAGTAAAAAGACACTCCTTAAATATTGTACGCAGTGGTGGCCGTTGTACAAGTTAGATGACAATGAGAAATGGCCGCCGGAGGGAACAACTAATTATAATACTATTTTGCAATTGATGCTTTTCCTTCGTCGACTTAATAAATGGGACGAAGTGATGTATGCTGACATGTTCTTTACCCTAAGAAATAAACCGGAGTGGCAAAAAGAGTGCGGGGTAAATGTAGCACCTCAGGACCCCCTAGTACTAGCCCTGGAAAAAGATAAGAAAGGTTCAAAACCTAAAGAATGGTGCTGTGATGCATGTAGCATCGGGCAACAATGTCTTAAATTGACAAGAAGGGATAGTGGAAAGGAGAGCGAAATAAGCCTGTGGGAATACCATCCATTCGCCCCAGGACGGGAAGGGCCTCTTCCCAGGCCAAAGGAGGAACAAGGGGATCCTAGCCCCTTAAAGGAGCTGGAACGATGGTGGAAATCTAAGTTTGGGCACAGTCCTCAGAAACTAGATAACACTTGGGAGGAGGATAGTCCATTAAAATCGGGGATGGACAAGAGGGAAAGCAGCCCGCAGGGACCGGATAGTCCACAGGGGTCGGGAAGCTACAAGGATGCTGACAGCCCACCCAGATTAGAAGTTGAGAGGAAAGAAGGCAGCCCACATGGAACAGAGAGTCGAGGGGAGACACGCAGCCTCCCCAAACTAAGTCCATATGGGGATGGTAGTACACCCAGAAATGGGGGTTTTGGGAAATCAGGTACCTGTAGAATAGAAACCAGCACACCGAGGACTGGGGATAACTCACTAGGAGGCAACGTCTCTAAGCTAAGGTATAGTGAGAAGAATGACACTGAGACATGCGAAAGGGAGGCAGAGAACAACTCACAGAAGCTGAATATAATAATTCAGATAGAGGATAAGAGAGATGGAAGGGGAACAGAAGATGAGGACAGTAGCCCGGAACAGGATAGGCGCCGGCAGATGCGGGAAGAAAGGCGACAGATGCAGAGCGAGGCGCGGCTGGACTGTGTAAACCATGCCAGGGGGGTAGTAGGAAAAGAGTTAACAGAAATAGAAGGTGAAGATGAAGAACAGGGAAAGGGAAAGAGAAAAGAGAAGAGAAAGAATAGGGAAGACATTGAGGCACAGGAAGATCCTGGGGAAGGGACTAGTCATTCGTATTATACCAGATCTGTGGCACGGAGGGAAGCAAAGCAAGAAGAGGAACGGAACCATACAATAGCTCCTCTCCGACAACTTATGCCAATGGTAGGAGAAAGGACCAGGGTAAAGGTGCCGTTCTCCACAAGTGATCTGAACAATTGGAGGGATGAGGCAAGGAACTTCAGGAGGAATCCAGAGGGAGTAGCGAAGAGGTTTGAATTAATGGCAAAGAATTTAGATATTGATTGGGAAGATATAGAGGTGATGTTGTCAGAATTGACAGATACAGAAAGGGAACTCGTATTGGAAACAGGAAAACGACATGCTCAAGTATTATCAGGGAGACTAGAAGATAATTTCCCCAGCAGTAAACCAGAATGGGATCCGGGCAACGAAGAGCACTATCGACGACTGGTGCAGTACAGAAAGCTGATAGCGATGGGCTTGCGTAATGCGATCCCTAAGGCTATCAATTGGTCGATGTTATATGACATTAGGCAGGGAAAGGATGAGACACCGTCAGAGTTTTTGGATAGACTTAGGGCAGCCATGAGACAATACACACCCCTGGACCCGGCAACGGAAGAAGGGAAACAACACCTGTTAGGATTAATGATGGGACAGAGTAACCCAGACATCAGAAAGAAATTGCAAAGGCTTGAACATCCAGAAAATAAAAATCTGGAGGCCTTGCTGAATGAGGCATGGAAGGTATATAATAATAGAGAAGTTGAGGAGAAGAAAAGGGAGGACAGGAGGATAGCTCGAGTAGTGGCTGTGGCAGTGGCAGCTTAGAAGACAGGTTACTCGGAACCTGGAACCAGGGGTAGGGGTAGAGGCTACCCAGTGAGAGGGGGAGGGAGGTTCCAACCCCACCCAGCCAGAGTAGGGCCAGATCAATGTGCATACTGCCTACAGACGGGACACTGGAAACAGGAATGCCCCCAGTTAAAGAGAAGGCTAATGGCCACCACTACCACCACACAGCAAGAAAGTGAATGAGGGGGACTGGTGGGCCATACCCTAGCAGACCCACTGGTTAAAATGGAGCTAGGGGAAGGTAAAAAGGAATTGGATTTTTTTTGATTGATACGGGAGCAACTTTTTCGTTGGTACCTAAAAGTGATGAATTTGTACAAGTTGTGGGAGCAACAGGCCAACCAGAAAAAGCTTACTTTTTGAAACCTATCAAATACAAAATTGGGAAACAAATGGGAATTCACCAGTTTCTGTATTTGCCAAATTCACCAAAACCTCTACTAGGGAGAGACTTACTAGAGAACTTGGGAGCCATAATAAAGTTCAAAAAGGACAGATTTGAATTTCAAGTAAAAGAAGAACAACTGATTACAGCCCTAAGCCTAACAATCAGTTGTGTGAAACCTAAACCTGAGAATCACAATTTTGAGCGAGTCCTGAGCGAGGCATACCCATTAGTATGGGCTACTGATATACCTGGAAAATCAAAACAAGCAGCACCGATTGTTGTTGAACTTAAAGACGGGGCAAGACCGGTGGTAAGAAAACAATACCCTTTGAGAATAGAAGACAGGAAGGGGATTGAGCCCATAATCAAAAGGTTTCTGGAACTGGGGTTATTGGTAGAATGTGAATCAGATTTTAATACACCAATCTTGCCAGTAAAGAAACCTAATGGAGCTTATAGACTAGTTCAGGATTTGAGAGCAGTAAACGAAATAACCAAGATATTACATCCTTTAGTTGCTAATCCATACACGCTTTTAACTAGACTCAAGGATAATTTGGCCTGGTTCACCGTATTAGACTTGAAAGACGCATTCTTCTGCCTTCCCTTAGCTCCCGAGAGTCAAAAGATTTTTGCCTTTGAATGGGAATCTGTAGATAAAGGAAGAAAGACCCAACTTACCTGGACGGTATTGCCCCAAGGATGGGCGAACTCCCCTACGATTTTTGGGAATCAGTTAGCCAAAGAATTAGAACAGTGGGAAAGGCCGCTGGGAGATGGCACCCTTCTGCAATACGTAGATGACCACCTAATAGCAACAGTGACAGAGGAAGAATGCATTGAATGGACTATTTCCTTGTTAAATTTCCTGGGTTTAAGTGGATACCGAGTCTCTCAACAGAAAGCACAGCTGGTGCAGAAAGAAGTGGTGTACCTGGGATACGAAGTCTCCAGAGGACAGCGATCCCTGGGAGCAGCTAGGAAAGAGGCCATCTGTCAAATGCCTAAACCAGAGACAGTGAGAGATCTGCGCACCTTTCTGGGGATGACAGGTTGGTGTCGGCTATGGATCTACCAGTACGGGATACTCGCTAAACCACTGTACGATTTGTTGAAAGAAACTAAGGATGTTCTAGTTTGGACTCCCGAGGCAGAAGGGGCCTTCAAGAAGTTGAAGCTGGAGCTAATGAGAGCACCGGCCTTAGGTCTCCCAGATGTATCAAAACCATTCTGGCTGTTCTCCCATGAACGACAAGGGATGGCCCTAGGAGTCCTGGCACAGCAGTTGGGAACACACAAGAGAGCTGTGGCCTACTTCTCCAAGTGATTGGATGAAGTAAGTAAAGGATGGCCAGGCTGTCTGAGGGCAGTGGCTGCAGTGATAATCAACATAGAAGAGGCCGGAAAGCTCACACTGGGCCAGAAGATGACTGTGTTAGCATCTCACACTGTGACGGCTGTGCTGGAACAGAAAGGCAACCATTGGTTGTCGCCTTCCAGATTCCTAAAATACCAGGCCATCTTGGCTGAATCAGATGACGTAACCATTCAGGTAACTAACATTGTGAACCCAGCTTCATTTCTAGAAGGGAGAGCCCCAGCAGAACCCATCGAACACGACTGCCTGGAAACAATTGAAGCCGTCTACTCCAGTCGCCCAGATCTAGCAAGGAGTAAGAATGGCTGGCTATGCAGTCACCACTACAGAAAGGGTAATTGAGTCAAACCCCTTGCCTGCAGGGACCTCAGCCCAAAAGGCAGAGCTGATAGCTCTGACCCGAGCCCTGGAATTGGCAGAAAACATGCAAATTAATATATGGACAGACTCTAAATATGCCTTCTCTGTTGTACATGCTCATGGGGCCATCTGGAAAGAAAGAGGACTATTAACTACACAAGGAAAAACAGTCAAACATGCAGAAGAGATTCTGCGATTGCTAGAGGCGGTCCAACTCCCAGCACAAGTGGCCATAATGCATTGTAAAGGACATCTGAAAGGTAACACTATTCCAGAAATAGGGAACAGGAAGGCAGATACAGAAGCTAAATTGGCTGCCACAAGGAATAGAGAAGTGGAAATAGTGGCCCTAATACCAGGAGAGCTGGATACCAATATCCAGCCAGATTACCAGGAATCAGATCATAGATGGATTCAAAAGAATAAAGGTAAACTGTTAGACAGTGGATGGGGACAATTAGAAACAGGACAGTTGATAATACCAGGGAACATAATGTGGCAGATTGTGAAGGCGGAGCATGAAAAGGCCCATTGGGGTCTAGATCCGCTTTATCAACATTTGCGAGCCAGGATAGCAGGACCGAAATTATTTACTACTGTAAAGCACGTCACATCCCAGTGCGAGCGGTGTCTGAAAAATAACCCGAACACACAGGAACTAAAGTACATCAAGGAGCCATAAATCGAGGTAAATTCCCAGGTGAAGTATGGCAAATTGATTTTTCTGAACTCCCAAGAAAAGGGGGGTTTCGGTATTTGTTGGTACTAACTGATACATTTTCTGGGTGGCCTGAAGCATTCCCTTGTAGGACAAATAAGGAAAGAGAAGTGACTAAAGTACTGTTGAATGAAATTATTCCACGGTTTGGGGTACCAAAGAGCATTTCTTCGGATAGAGGTACACACTTCTGTGCAAAAGTGGTGAGAGCAATAAGCAAAGCATTACAAATCAAATGGCAACTACACACACCTTATCGTCCACAGGCCAGTGGGCAGGTGGAAAAGATGAATCATCTCATCAAACAGCAAATTGCCAAAATATGCCAGGAGACTAATTTGCAGTGGTATCAGGCTTTGCCTATTGCTCTGCTTAGGCTGAGAGTCAAACCAAGATCAAAAGAAAAGTTAAGCCCATTTGAAATTTTGTATGGTAGACCTTATGCTATGCAAGTTGTAAATGGGGACGCTATAGACCAAATCGGTAATCAGTATATTTATGATTATGTAATTACGGTGGGGAAACAGTTTGATAAGAATGCTACTGTGGTGATAGAGCACCAACCTTCACACCGATATTACGTATTTGCAAAAGGGTTGCCAACCATTTATACAGCAAAGCCTTAAGGGATGGAATGCATGGCTAGCAACAAGGTCTCATCATAGAAGAGCACAAAGAGATCTAGGTGGATGGATTGGCACTGGATTTGGTATATTAAACACGATAGATCAAGAAGTATTAGTGAATAAATTAAGTACCGTCACGTCGAACTTAGGAAAGCTAAAAATGCCCCTCAGTTCATCCATGCTCACATTAGCAGAAACATAATCACTAGTAGTAAAATTACTAACCATGGTAGCAAACCATACTGAAGAGGATTTTTTGAAGTTCGCTAACTATACAGGGGAACTTAGCAGAGAAATTGCACTAGCTATCCAGTGCCCTCAGACACAACAATGGGTACAATCAGTAGCGGCAGGAATAATGAGAGAAGGAACGTCAGGTATATTACCTCAAGAGATAAGAGAAACAATACTAAAGGACAATCATACTACACAATTTGAGAAGGACCACCAAGCCTGGTGGCAATTAGTAAATTTCACTTATGAGCCTCAACAGGAACACATTGAAGCCTATGTCCTCACCATTAGTGCAGCAGAGGAAAGAGCTATCTTTCCTATCCTCACTCTAGGGACAATACATCAAGATGTTATTGTCAAGCCCATAGACCATAATGTCTGGGCTAGTTATGATAATACCAAAATAGGTGGCAATTGGTTAGCACAGAAGCATGTATTCCTAGAGGACAATTAGGCTATGTCTGTGAAAACGCTGTAGTAGAAGCGGAAGATCTATGCTTAGATGCTGAAGATAGTGTATGTACCTTTGAAATGCTTCCGCATAATAGAACACAATCACAAGTTTATTATATAGGGAATGGGTGCGCTTGTGTGAGGACAGCTTGCGATAACGTCACCATAGATAATTACCAAGAAAAGACTAACAATACTAACTTCTGTGTATGCAACTTCACCAAGGTAGTAGGTTGTGACTTTCATTATACTGTCCCAATAACTACTCAACAGCTAATTAATGCAGATTTTGACCTATATCAAGAGATACCGAAATTACAAATAGGGATGGACGTCGAAGTCCTTAAAGCAATGCTCACACATCCTAAAGTATACAAAAGGTAAATCAAAAAACCAAACGAATGGTATGGCAGGTAGAACATAATTCAGAAAAAAATACAGAATGTCCTGACTAATGTAGAACAAGTAGGCCAGCATCATTGGTGGGATATCTTTGTAGGATACTCCCCAACAACTACACAAGTCTTTAACTATCTGGTGCACCCAACGCTAAAAATAATCATAGTTCTGTTACTATTAACTCTTAAAAATATTTGTATGTGGTGGAGACTGAGAATTATAATGAGAAGAACCCAAATGATCTGGGCTATGGTACGAGAATATCAGCGCCCTACAGGGTTAGAATTTGACGAAAGAATTCGTAAGTAATAAGAAAAGGGGGGAAATGAAGCCATTTATTATAATGGTTAATAGCTTCTGAAAAATAAAAGAATTAAAAGACACTCAAAAATATATTAAGGGAATTACAGCAGTTAATAAATAACCTAAAATACAGGAATAACTTTGATCAGATACTTAGATAAGGCAATGTAAAATACACTCACAATATTTGGATAGGTAATCTAAAATACACTCACAGAAGAGACTTTGGAATTAGAATATTTGAAGAAGAAGAAGTGGAAGCCAATAAGTTAAAGTGACCTGCCAACCCGTTAGGATCAAGCCAAGTACAACAGTTACTTCAGCTAAGGCATGGAAAAACATTCCAAGGAAGAAGCCAAAACATAACAGGAAGAAGACCAAATTAGGAAAAGCTTAAAATTTAACTGAGGAAGACCAAGAATTCCCAGAAGACTCCGCCTGCCTATGAATATGCATGTAATAAATAATGTAATCCTTGTTTAAAATTGTATACAAACCCGCTTTTGCTGTACATAATTCAGAAATACATATTGTGATTTCTCCGACGCGTCGTAATAAAATACCTCCTGCTTATCTGAATTAGGCTGAGTCTGTTAAGCAGTTATTCTCGCCTTTTGGGGCAAAATTCGGCAGCAAGACAATGTTTGCACTCTGCACTAGGCATAATTCCACAGTCTGCTTCACATGCCTGAAGATTATTTTGTTCAGAGAATTTTTCCTCTGGCTCTGGTGTCTCAGCATCAGGGACCAAGAGGTTCTCATGGGGCAGAGGCCAGTGTGTGCCAGGGAGCAGCACTGCCCCTGTCGTTTCCTCTGGGCTGCAGGCCAGGGCTGTGTGCTGGGCAGCTGCAATTCATCCATGGAGAGCTGCTGCACAGGTGTGAGATAAGGAGGCTTAGGGGCCTGATAAGAAGAGGCTAGGGCCAGTTGTCCAGAAGTTTTGGCAGCTTTCCCAGAGGCCTTGGCAACCAGCCCAGAAGTTCTGGTAGCCTTCCCGGAAGCTTTGGCAGCCTTCCCATCAGAGCCCCCTTCTAGCTCAGAGGCCCTCCCGTCAGGTTCTGTAATCAGGCCCGACTCTTCGTCCGCATCTTGCTCCGTTTCTCTCTCTATTTTCCATTCCTTTAAAGTCTCAAAGAGCGAGTTCCAAGATCAACAACTGTTTTATCTCCCACTCAAATGACTTGCCAAAGTCTGTCCCCGACCTTTTTCCATGCCTTAACACTAAATGCTGTGTCGGGATCAGTGCCAAAATTCTGTGATTTAGCCCACAGCATTATATTACGAAGTGCATAGTCTGACGTATTAATTCCCTTATTTCTTAACAAAACTTTCCATGTAGACAGAACATTTTCTTCCTCTTTAGATAAATTTTGTCCCATTATTACTAGTTGGTGGCTCACCTACTTCCAGGTGTCTTGATTTGAGAGAATCAGGTCCGGACATCGCTGCGGCTTCCACCTGCCACTCTCAGCTGAACCAACGCCGCTTCCCGTACTACGTGGCAGTGGGTCACGAATGCCAATTGCTAGGACCCTGTATGGG
Source organism: Ammospiza nelsoni (assembly GCF_027579445.1). NCBI lineage: Eukaryota > Metazoa > Chordata > Aves > Passeriformes > Passerellidae > Ammospiza > Ammospiza nelsoni. The sequence continues at coordinate 74,200,067 of NC_080669.1, read as the reverse complement.
CCCCCACCCACTATTTTCTTATCACGTCCGCAGCACCAAAATGGCACAGTCGAGGCGGTCACGACATTAAAGCAGAGACCACAAGCACACTCAGTTTTAGTCTCAGTTATCAAACGTTAGCAGCCTTTACAACCGTTTGCAACCGTTGGCAAGAGTTGGCAAGACTTTATTAGTGAAAATGGCTGATACACTTTGCAGTTGTTTCCCCTCCAGTCGCAGAAGGCTCCCATCTTTCCTCTCTCGATCTCCTTGGTTCAGCTTCTTCCTCTTACTTCTCGCTCCTTTAGCCAACTGGCCCGCTGCTAGCCCCTTCCACAGCAGTCCATTGAACCCAGAGGTGTTTTCCTGCTGCAGTGGCATGTCAGCTCCCTCGAAGCAGCTGAGGCATTTGAGAAATAGCACTGCAGGGCATGACCATGCATATACACGTCGCACAGCTCTCAGGTCACATGTGCATCTGCAGGACTGCAAGTGTGCATGTCCATATGAGGAGAGTTTGTGAGGCTTGGTTCAAGGGCTGAGGCACAGCTCTCTTCTGAAAAGAGCCTTGGGCAGCCCTCTCAGGAGGTGGGTATCTCAGAGGCTGCTGAGAGGCCCATGAGAGACAGCCCAGAGGTGGAGCTGGAGCTGCTGTGGAGAGGAGAGGGACAAGGGTGAGGAGCTCTGTGGTTCCCCTTTACCACTCCAGAGGGAATAGCATTGTCTTGGGACAGTCTTTACCACCTGAGGCAGAAGTAGAAGAAACCCTCCAAAACCCCACAGGGTGCAGAGATGCCTTCAAGCATCTCTGTGGCAATTGCTGCTGGCAATATCCTCCCCACACACTGCAGGCAACAGTCAGCCTCAGAGAGCTGTGCTGCGTTTCTTGGACAGCAGCTTTGCTGTACTCTCACCTCCAGCTTTGGCTGTAGATGGCCAAGCTGGAGCAGCCATGGGGAAAGGCCTGCAGGCCCACAGTGAATCTGAGTCGTGAGCCCAGATCAGCAGTTTCCCTGGCCTGCTGGTTTCTCGCAGTTCCTCACTTTCTGCATCTGAGACGGGCACTCGGTCACTTCTTTCCTTCTGGAAAGCCTCCTTCTTTACAATCCTACATTCCAGTCTTAATCTCCCTGAACCAAAAGTTAAGTCCCAAACCAGCAGTTCAGGAGCCACACACAATTTGCAACTGCCACCCTCGCTCAAGCAAAACACCACAGCATGCTTCCTGTGTTTTGTTCCAACTTTGGCGTTCTTCCCCTAGCGAGTGGGAAAAGACTGTCTCTATTATCAAAATACGTTTTAGTAATATTCATGACTAAGATCACATTGCTTCCCCTCAGTATCTTGCAAAGCCTGGTTCCAGCATTTTGGTCCTTGATCCTCTTTGAGCTCATTGGGGAGGGGACTGCCGCATCTCCCATGATCTAAGTCACCGTCTCAGGTCTCCTTGATGTGCTGAACACAGGACAGCCATCCTTCCCAGAACATCTTCCCTCTCTGCCCAGACCTTCCTGATTCGGGGCAACATCCCAAATGAGCTCCTAGAGAAGTTTTTGCATGTCACTGCTCACAAGCATGTCCTTATTCTGGTGCAGGAAAGCCTTGTTAATGGCCACTGCTGGGAAAGCAGGCTGAGGCTGGCACAAACAGGTCCTGCACTGCGGTGCAATTTTCTCAGAGCCCCTGTCCCACCCCCAGCCCTGCTCCAATCTCCCTGCATTCTACCCCAAAAGAAACAGCCACAACATGCAAGAATTTACTGCTTTTGGAAACAGATTTATTTTTCAAAATCACAGAAAACAATCATCATCCACTAATACAAAGTATCACTACCATCACCCCTAGAAGTATCACTATCACTATCACTAAAATAAGCATGGTCCTCTTATACTACGTATCGCTATCACAATCACTGTCACTAAAAGAATCAGTATCACTATCTATCACTATCACTAGATCACTGTTATTATCACTATCATGAAAAGAATCCCTATTACTAGAACTATCTATCACAATCACTGAAAGAATCACTCTATCACTATCACTACCACTATACCACTATCACTATCCCTATCACTATCACTACCACTATCATTATCACTACCACTAATCTTCATCTTTAAACACAAAATATTCCTGCTGGTACTGGTCTCTCTTGGACAGCTGATATATGACGAGGTACCCAAGTACTGCTGCAAGGAGCAGCAGAGCAGAGACTGCAAGAGATGCTAGGAGGTACTTCTTGCTGAATTGCCACTGTCCAGGAGTCTCAACTTTTTGCCCAGCAGCTGACCCTGGCAGGAGAAAAGACAATGTGAGAGACAATGTTTGCACTCTGCACTAGGCATAATTCCACAGTCTGCTTCACATGCCTGAAGATTATTCTGTTCAGAGATTTCTTCCTCTGGCTCTGGTGTCTCAGCATCAGGGACCAAGAGAAGAGGTTCTCATGGGGAAGAGCCCAGTGTGTGCCAGGGAGCAGCACTGCCCCTGTCTTTTCCTCTGGGCTGCAGGCCAGGGCTGTGTGCTGGGCAGCTGCAATTCATCCATGGAGAGCACTGCAGGGATACAGCAGAAATGCTGCTCTTCTTCCAAGACAGCATCGCCCAAGCACTCACCGGAATATTCCTCAGGCATAGCGAGTTTGCTGGTGTCCCGTATTACTTCTCTTTCTTCATCTGAGCTTGGCTCACGGTTATTTTCTTCCACAGGAAAAGTCTCAGAATCTGTCTCTTCATAAAAAAACATTGGACACTTTAACCAGAAGCCACTGCCCCTTACCACAAGCATGGTACCATGGCCTGGGAATTCTGGCAGGTGGCAGTGAGGAGCCTGCTGTGCCCAAAGACAAGAGGAATCCACAGCCAAGTTTTCTGCCATGCAACATGAAATGCAGACCCAAACCACCCAAGACTTAATCAACCAAATGACCCAGAGAAAGAATGCCTTCTGGCTCATACTCATACTTGAGGTCCAGCTTCAACCCATCCCTGAGCCTGAGGTTTGGCAGGGGCAGCCAAGACTGCGTGGGATATCATTTTTGCCTTAGTGCTGTGCTAAGTGTTAGGTGAAAACAAATTCAGCAGAGGCCTTTTGCCAACATCTGGCTGCCAATGTCTGCACACAGCAGCTCTGGCCAGTAATGGTATATCTGCAGCAGCAGCTGGAGATGCTCCTGGCAATCATCTGGAAGCACAGCTGTGAGCAAATGCCATGCTGGACCTTTTCTATGGCTCATTCCAGGAGCTGTGAAATGGGGTGTCCCTGCAGCAGGACTCTGACTGAACACTTCTGGTTATCCAGGATTCAGAACATCCCTAGCGGAATGAAAAGCTTTGCACCCCAGGCTGCAGGCTTAACAGAATGGGATGTACCAAGCAGATGGGGCTTCATCCATGGCTGTCAGGAGCTCCTCTGCTCCTGACCGGGAAGGGAATCCTTCAGGGAATCCTCCAGGAAATCCTTCAGGAACCATGTCATGATTCTTCCCTAAGTTAGATTTATAAAAGAATGTTACACCTAGGAATGTGTATTTCTCATGAATAACATGGGGAAAAGGAGTGCTCATGCTTGTGAAGGCACTAGAGACTGATTACTCACACTTGACGTACCAGCTTGGAATCAGCACAGTATCTGCCTCCAGCTCAGGGGCTGAAAGAGCACTCTCTGTGTCCATAACTACAGAACACACACAAGAACTTAGCATCACATTTACTCCTCTCATGGTCACACCTCAAGGCCTGCATGTGGAAGGTGCTGACAGGGCACACACAGGTGGTTCTGTATTCTCACAGCTGCACAGGGGTCTGGCTGCCCTTGGGACACTGAGCTGGCAGCTCTCACATGAACTGAAAAGCCATGGCGTGCCCACACAATCTGTGGCTAGATCAGCCCTGGAGCCAGGCCCCAGGAGGGTGGATTACCAGAGGTGAGCGATGGACAACCAGAGCTGAGTGACGTATAACCGGCTGCCTGTGATGAATAACCAGTGGTAGCCATGGAGAACTGGTGCTGAGCTTCTGGGCCTGAACTGCCCCTTCCCACCACCTTGCTCTTTAGAACCCTCTGCCCATGCTGCACCCTAAAGCAGCTGCAGCCCCTCACTCCTGCCCTGGTGTGTCTGCCCCAGTGCCCACAGCGTGGTGGCCTCCTGGCTCAGCCAGCCCTAGTCCTGGCCCCACTGCTGCCAGCCAGGCCTATGTGCTGGCCCCTGCCTGCCTACCTGCTCCCTACCTGCCCAGCCGTTGGAGCACTCTGGGCATTCTGGGCTTGCAGGGCCAGGAGAAAGAGGAGCAGGAGGCAGTGCCTCAGGGCCATGATCCCCCCTGCTGACAACATTCTGCTGCTGCCACTGCTGCTGCTGCCAAGAGCCCCCGTGGAATCACCAGGCTCGCTCTGGCACAGCGAGTGGCCCGGGACACTCTCCCGTCCCTCGGCAGGCCGGGAGAGTGGTTAAGGCTGTCACCTTGCACAGGCGAGGCTCTGCGCAACGAAAGGTAGAAAAAAGAATGGGCTTCTGTAGAGGCTTTAGTCAGGGTTTATTGAGGAAATGCAGCAAATGGATCCACAACCCAGGGGATCCAGTGAACTGCAAACCCTGAACTGGGGTGTGCAATGTGCTGTAAACGGGGAAGGGAACAGGGGAGGGGCTCACCCACCCGCCAGTGGGGTTACAGGAGGGCATGGGGAGCAGGAAAGCAGGCATTTAGGAAAACCAATGCGGGCAATTCAGGGGAGAGGCCCCGGGGCCTGAACCTATCACTTGATGGCCTTGGTAGAAGTTTCTACAGGGAGGGGATGGGCCGTCGAGTAATGGACTGGACGCCAGGAGGGGAGGGGTTGAAGGAGTGACACAGCAATTTTTACGGAACAGGGGGAGGAGGCAGAGTGATTGACAATGAAGAGGAGGGAGGAGGCAACAGGGGCAGAACCATTTTAACCGTAAAAATGACACAAACTAAGGCATAACAGTGCAACTAAAACATACAAAGCCACAATACAACACTGCAGTGTTTCCCAGAGCACTGAACAACACAGTGGGGCTCTGGAACCTCACATGAAACAGAACCCTCTGATCTCATGTCAAAGTGGTGTCTCTGAACTCCCCAATGTATGCCCACTTTGCCTGTGAATTCCTGGACCTCCCCTCTATTGAATTTCCTTTTCTGCACAGGAATGGAAGGAGCAAAAGAGAGAAGGTTCGATGTATTCTGGGAGGTAGCACTGTGCATGGGAATGCAGAGGCACTAATGCCTTACTCCTCAGAAACCCTATCAGAAGCCCTCCATGAAGGCTGTTTTAAAAACCCAGATGCAAGTGTCCTTCTTTGGTAGTATTTATGTCTGACAGCCTTCTGGCAAGAAACCTGCTTTTCCCATTTCTTCTGCTACAGTTTCATCACCTTTGATGATGAAAGCACTGCTCCCATTCTCCACTGTCACACCAACATGGGTGTGCAGTGCTCACGCTTCTCCCAAGTGAGCCTGGTTGATTCCCTTGCCACTTCCAAACCCACTTCAAGCTCACTAAAGGAGCCCCACTAAATCCTGAGCCAAGATCCTTTTTCCCTTTGAGGCAGATGTAGGCCATGTGCACCATCAAGCCTGGTGTCCTGTAGAGTAAGCCATGGTCAAAGGCCCACACTCCTACTGCAAACATCAGGGTGCCAGGGATTCACTTCTAGAACCTTCCTGTGTCTGGGTCACTGCAAGTGGGACAAGTAAATTCCACATGCGCCCCAGATCCCTCAAGCTGTCATGCAGAGCCTCCTGTGACCAATATCACGTTCCTTCCCCTCTGTATCTCACACAGCCAGCCGTCATCTTTCTGCTCCTTGATCCTCTTTGTGCTCACTGGGGAGGGGACTGCCGCATCTCCCATGATCTAAGTCACCGTCTCAGGTCTCCTTGATGTGCTGAACACAGGACACCCATCCTTCCCAGAACATCTTCCCTCTCTGCCCAGACCTTCCTGATTCAGGGCAGCATCCCAAATGAGCTCCTAGACAAGTCTTTGCATGTCACTCCTCACCAGCATGTCCTTACTCTGGTGCAGGAAAGCCTTGTTAATGGGCGCTGCTGGGAAGGCAGGCTGAGGCGGGCACAAACAGGTCCCGCACTGCAGTGCAAGTTTCTCAGAGCTCCTGTCACAGGCCCAGCCCTTCTCCCAGCTCTGTGCATTGTACCCCAACAGAAACGAATTTACAGCTTTGAGAAATCAATTTCTTTATCAAAATCAGAGAAAAAAACATCGTCTGCTACTACAAGGTATCACTATCATCATCACAAAAAGTATCCCTACCACTAAGAATATCGTATCTGTTATCACTAAAATCAGCACGGTCCTCTAATATTAAGTGTCATTATTAGAAGCACTATCACTAAAAGAATCACTATCTATCACTATCACTATCACTATCTATCACTATCACTGTCACTAAAAGAATCACTATCACTATCACTCTCACTATTACTATCCCTATCACTACCACTGTCACTATCTATCACTATCACTGAAGAGTCCCTATTACTAGAACTATCTATCACTACCACTAAAAGAATCACTGTCACTCTCACTATCAGTATCCCTATCACTACCACTACCACAACCACTATCACAATCTATCACTTATCATTATCACTAATCTTCATCTTGGAACATAAAGTATTCCTCCTGGTACTGGTTACAGGGGCACCAGGAGGCTGTGGGCTGAGGAGACTCCAGGGAAATCCAGTAGTCCCGTGAAGTAGCCCCCTCAGCCAGAGCACAGTAGGGACACGTGGTCTGAGGTGACGGGTCTGCGCGCATGTTCTTGTATCGCTGGGCCAGCTCTGCTGCAAAGATCTGAGGAAACAGGCGGCAGCTGTCCCTGAACCCGTTGGCTTGGGGTCCCATGCCGCTTCCTGGACCTTCTCCTGACTCTGTTTCATCTCTAAGCAGGCCAAGGCTTTCCCAGGAGGAGTCCCAGCCCTGTCCTGATGCCTCTTTGTCTTCCTGGGCCCTCCTGTAGAAACAGATTTCCAAGAAGACTCCTCATAGATAGGAATTTGGAGCACAGTTAACTGCACTGCAGTGATTACCACAGAACTGCCTGGGCACTCCAGCATGGTGCAATCACTTCATTGCCAATGGCAGCAATGAATAACTCACATGTCTCTCTTGGGCAGCTGACACATGACGATGTACCCAACTACTGCTGCAAGCAGAATCACAGCCGAGACTGGAAGTGATGCTAGGAGGTACTTCTTGCTGAATTCCCACTGTCCAAGAGTCTCAACTTTTTGCCCAGCAGCTGACCCTGGCAGGAGAAAAGACAATGTGAGAGACAATGTTTGCACTCTGCACTAGGCATAATTCCACAGTCTGCTTCACATGCCTGAAGATTATTTTGTTCAGAGAATTTTTCCTCTGGCTCTGGTGTCTCAGCATCAGGGACCAAGAGGTTCTGATGGGGAAGAGCCCAGTGTGTGCCAGGGAGCAGCACTGCCCCTGTCGTTTCCTCTGGGCTGCAGGCCAGGGCTGTGTGCTGGGCAGCTGCAATTCATCCATGGAGAGCTGCTGCACAGGTGTGAGATAAGGAGGCTTAGGGGCCTGATAAGAAGAGGCCAGGGCCGGTTGTCCAGAAGTTTTGGCAGCTTTCCCAGAGGCCTTGGCAACCAGCCCAGAAGTTCTGGTAGCCTTCCCAGAAGCTTTGGCAGCCTTCCCATCAGAGTCCCCTTCTAGCTCAGAGGCCCTCTCGTCAGGTTCTGTAATCAGGCCCGACTCTTCGTCCGCATCTTGCTCCGTTTCTCTCTCTATTTTCCATTCCTTTAAAGTCTCAAAGAGCGAGTTCCAAGTAAGTGCTAGATCAACAACTGTTTTATCTCCCACTCAAATGACTTGCCAAAGTCTGTCCCCGACCTTTTTCCATGCCTTAACACTAAATGCTGTGTCGGGATCAGTGCCAAAATTCTGTGATTTAGCCCACAGCATTATATTACGAAGTGCATAGTCTGATGTATTAATTCCCTTATTTCTTAACAAAACTTTCCATGTAGACAGAACATTTTCTTCCTCTTTAGATAAATTTTGTCCCATTATTACTAGTTGGTGGCTCACCTACTTCCAGGTGTCTGGATTTGAGAGAATCAGGTCCGGACCTCCCTGTGGCTTCCACCTGCCACTCTCAGCTGCACCAACGCCGCCTCCCGCACTACATGGCAGTGGGTCACGTATGCCAATTGCTAGGACCCTGTATGGGCCCCCACCCACTATTTTCTTATCACGTCCGCAGCACAAAAATGGCGCAGTCGAGGCGGTCACGACATTAAAGCAGAGACCACAAGCACACTCAGTCTTAGTCTCAGTTGTCAACCGTTAGCACCGTTTGCAACCGTTGGCAACAGTTGGCAAGACTTTATTAGTGAAAATGGCTGATACACTTTGCAGTTGTTTCCCCTCCAGTCACAGAAGGCTCCCATCTTTCCTCTCTCGATCTCCTTGGTTCAGCTTCTTCCTCTTACTTCTCGCTCCTTTAGCCAACTGGCCTGCTGCTAGCCCCTTCCACAGCAGTCCATTGAACCCAGAGGTGTTTTCCTGCTGCAGTGGCATGTCAGCTCCCTCGAAGCAGCTGAGGCATTTGAGAAATAGCACTGCAGGGCATGACCATGCCTATATACGTCGCACAGCTCTCAGGTCACATGTGCATCTGCAGGACTGCAAGTGTGCATGTCCATATGAGGAGAGTTTGTGAGGCTTGGTTCAAGGGCTGAGGCACAGCTCTCTTCTGAAAAGAGCCTTGGGCAGCCCTCTCAGGAGGTGGGTATCTCAGAGGCTGCTGAGAGGCCCATGAGAGACAGCCCAGAGGTGGAGCTGGAGCTGCTGTGGAGAGGAGAGGGACAAGGGTGAGGAGCTCTGTGGTTCCCCTTTACCACTCCAGAGGGAATAGCATTGTCTTGGGACAGTCTTTACCACCTGAGGCAGAAGTAGAAGAAACCCTCCAAAACCCCACAGGGTGCAGAGATGCCTTCAAGCATCTCTCTGGCAATTGCTGCTGGCAATATCCTCCCCACACACTGCAGGCAACAGTCAGCCTCAGAGAGCTGTGCTGCGTTTCTTGGACAGCAGCTTTGCTGCACTCTCACCTCCAGCTTTGGCTGTAGATGGCCAAGCTGGAGCAGCCATGGGGAAAGGCCTGCAGGCCCACAGTGAATCTGAGTCGTGAGCCCAGATCAGCAGTTTCCCTGGCCTGCTGGTTTCTCGCAGTTCCTCACTTTCTGCATCTGAGACGGGCACTCCGTCACTTCTTTCCTTCTGGAAAGCCTCCTTCTTTACAATCCTACATTCCAGTCTTAATCTCCCTGAACCAAAAGTTAAGTCCCAAACCAGCAGTTCAGGAGCCACACACAATTTGCAACTGCCACCCTCGCTCAAGCAAAACACCACAGCATGCTTCCTGTGTTTTGTTCCAACTTTGGCGTTCTTCCCCTAGCGAGTGGGAAAAGACTGTCTCTATTATCAAAATACGTTTTAGTAATATTCATGACTAAGATCACATTGCTTCCCCTCAGTATCTTGCAAAGCCTGGTTCCAGCATTTTGGTCCTTGATCCTCTTTGAGCTCATTGGGGAGGGGACTGCCGCATCTCCCATGATCTAAGTCACCGTCTCAGGTCTCCTTGATGTGCTGAACACAGGACAGCCATCCTTCCCAGAACATCTTCCCTCTCTGCCCAGACCTTCCTGATTCGGGGCAACATCCCAAATGAGCTCCTAGAGAAGTTTTTGCATGTCACTGCTCACAAGCATGTCCTTATTCTGGTGCAGGAAAGCCTTGTTAATGGCCACTGCTGGGAAAGCAGGCTGAGGCTGGCACAAACAGGTCCTGCACTGCGGTGCAATTTTCTCAGAGCCCCTGTCCCACCCCCAGCCCTGCTCCAATCTCCCTGCATTCTACCCCAAAAGAAACAGCCACAACATGCAAGAATTTACTGCTTTTGGAAACAGATTTATTTTTCAAAATCACAGAAAACAATCATCATCCACTAATACAAAGTATCACTACCATCACCCCTAGAAGTATCACTATCACTATCACTAAAATAAGCATGGTCCTCTTATACTAGGTATCGCTATCACAATCACTGTCACTAAAAGAATCAGTATCACTATCTATCACTATCACTAGATCACTGTTATTATCACTATCATGAAAAGAATCCCTATTACTAGAACTATCTATCACAATCACTGAAAGAATCACTCTATCACTATCACTACCACTATACCACTATCACTATCCCTATCACTATCACTACCACTATCATTATCACTACCACTAATCTTCATCTTTAAACACAAAATATTCCTGCTGGTACTGGTCTCTCTTGGACAGCTGATATATGACGAGGTACCCAAGTACTGCTGCAAGGAGCAGCAGAGCAGAGACTGCAAGAGATGCTAGGAGGTACTTCTTGCTGAATTGCCACTGTCCAGGAGTCTCAACTTTTTGCCCAGCAGCTGACCCTGGCAGGAGAAAAGACAATGTGAGAGACAATGTTTGCACTCTGCACTAGGCATAATTCCACAGTCTGCTTCACATGCCTGAAGATTATTCTGTTCAGAGATTTCTTCCTCTGGCTCTGGTGTCTCAGCATCAGGGACCAAGAGAAGAGGTTCTCATGGGGAAGAGCCCAGTGTGTGCCAGGGAGCAGCACTGCCCCTGTCTTTTCCTCTGGGCTGCAGGCCAGGGCTGTGTGCTGGGCAGCTGCAATTCATCCATGGAGAGCACTGCAGGGATACAGCAGAAATGCTGCTCTTCTTCCAAGACAGCATCGCCCAAGCACTCACCGGAATATTCCTCAGGCATAGCGAGTTTGCTGGTGTCCCGTATTACTTCTCTTTCTTCATCTGAGCTTGGCTCACGGTTATTTTCTTCCACAGGAAAAGTCTCAGAATCTGTCTCTTCATAAAAAAACATTGGACACTTTAACCAGAAGCCACTGCCCCTTACCACAAGCATGGTGCCATGGCCTGGGAATTCTGGCAGGTGGCAGTGAGGAGCCTGCTGTGCCCAAAGACAAGAGGAATCCACAGCCAAGTTTTCTGCCATGCAACATGAAATGCAGACCCAAACCACCCAAGACTTAATCAACCAAATGACCCAGAGAAAGAATGCCTTCTGGCTCATACTCATACTTGAGGTCCAGCTTCAACCCATCCCTGAGCCTGAGGTTTGGCAGGGGCAGCCAAGACTGCGTGGGATATCATTTTTGCCTTAGTGCTGTGCTAAGTGTTAGGTGAAAACAAATTCAGCAGAGGCCTTTTGCCAACATCTGGCTGCCAATGTCTGCACACAGCAGCTCTGGCCAGTAATGGTATATCTGCAGCAGCAGCTGGAGATGCTCCTGGCAATCATCTGGAAGCACAGCTGTGAGCAAATGCCATGCTGGACCTTTTCTATGGCTCATTCCAGGAGCTGTGAAATGGGGTGTCCCTGCAGCAGGACTCTGACTGAACACTTCTGGTTATCCAGGATTCAGAACATCCCTAGCGGAATGAAAAGCTTTGCACCCCAGGCTGCAGGCTTAACAGAATGGGATGTACCAAGCAGATGGGGCTTCATCCATGGCTGTCAGGAGCTCCTCTGCTCCTGACCGGGAAGGGAATCCTTCAGGGAATCCTCCAGGAAATCCTTCAGGAACCATGTCATGATTCTTCCCTAAGTCAGATTTATAAAAGAATGTTACACCTAGGAATGTGTATTTCTCATGAATAACATGGGGAAAAGGAGTGCTCATGCTTGTGAAGGCACTAGAGACTGATTACTCACACTTGACGTACCAGCTTGGAATCAGCACAGTATCTGCCTCCAGCTCAGGGGCTGAAAGAGCACTCTCTGTGTCCATAACTACAGAACACACACAAGAACTTAGCATCACATTTACTCCTCTCATGGTCACACCTCAAGGCCTGCATGTGGAAGGTGCTGACAGGGCACACACAGGTGGTTCTGTATTCTCACAGCTGCACAGGGGTCTGGCTGCCCTTGGGACACTGAGCTGGCAGCTCTCACATGAACTGAAAAGCCATGGCGTGCCCACACAATCTGTGGCTAGATCAGCCCTGGAGCCAGGCCCCAGGAGGGTGGATTACCAGAGGTGAGCGATGGACAACCAGAGCTGAGTGACGTATAACCGGCTGCCTGTGATGAATAACCAGTGGTAGCCATGGAGAACTGGTGCTGAGCTTCTGGGCCTGAACTGCCCCTTCCCACCACCTTGCTCTTTAGAACCCTCTGCCCATGCTGCACCCTAAAGCAGCTGCAGCCCCTCACTCCTGCCCTGGTGTGTCTGCCCCAGTGCCCACAGCGTGGTGGCCTCCTGGCTCAGCCAGCCCTAGTCCTGGCCCCACTGCTGCCAGCCAGGCCTATGTGCTGGCCCCTGCCTGCCTACCTGCTCCCTACCTGCCCAGCCGTTGGAGCACTCTGGGCATTCTGGGCTTGCAGGGCCAGGAGAAAGAGGAGCAGGAGGCAGTGCCTCAGGGCCATGATCCCCCCTGCTGACAACATTCTGCTGCTGCCACTGCTGCTGCTGCCAAGAGCCCCCGTGGAATCACCAGGCTCGCTCTGGCACAGCGAGTGGCCCGGGACACTCTCCCGTCCCTCGGCAGGCCGGGAGAGTGGTTAAGGCTGTCACCTTGCACAGGCGAGGCTCTGCGCAACGAAAGGTAGAAAAAAGAATGGGCTTCTGTAGAGGCTTTAGTCAGGGTTTATTGAGGAAATGCAGCAAATGGATCCACAACCCAGGGGATCCAGTGAACTGCAAACCCTGAACTGGGGTGTGCAATGTGCTGTAAACGGGGAAGGGAACAGGGGAGGGGCTCACCCACCCGCCAGTGGGGTTACAGGAGGGCATGGGGAGCAGGAAAGCAGGCATTTAGGAAAACCAATGCGGGCAATTCAGGGGAGAGGCCCCGGGGCCTGAACCTATCACTTGATGGCCTTGGTAGAAGTTTCTACAGGGAGGGGATGGGCCGTCGAGTAATGGACTGGACGCCAGGAGGGGAGGGATTGAAGGAGTGACACAGCAATTTTTACGGAACAGGGGGAGGAGGCAGAGTGATTGACAATGAAGAGGAGGGAGGAGGCAACAGGGGCAGAACCATTTTAACCGTAAAAATGACACAAACTAAGGCATAACAGTGCAACTAAAACATACAAAGCCACAATACAACACTGCAGTGTTTCCCAGAGCACTGAACAACACAGTGGGGCTCTGGAACCTCACATGAAACAGAACCCTCTGATCTCATGTCAAAGTGGTGTCTCTGAACTCCCCAATGTATGCCCACTTTGCCTGTGAATTCCTGGACCTCCCCTCTATTGAATTTCCTTTTCTGCACAGGAATGGAAGGAGCAAAAGAGAGAAGGTTCGATGTATTCTGGGAGGTAGCACTGTGCATGGGAATGCAGAGGCACTAATGCCTTACTCCTCAGAAACCCTATCAGAAGCCCTCCATGAAGGCTGTTTTAAAAACCCAGATGCAAGTGTCCTTCTTTGGTAGTATTTATGTCTGACAGCCTTCTGGCAAGAAACCTGCTTTTCCCATTTCTTCTGCTACAGTTTCATCACCTTTTATGATGAAAGCACTGCTCCCATTCTCCACTGTCACACCAACATGGGTGTGCAGTGCTCACGCTTCTCCCAAGTGAGCCTGGTTGATTCCCTTGCCACTTCCAAACCCACTTCAAGCTCACTAAAGGAGCCCCACTAAATCCTGAGCCAAGATCCTTTTTCCCTTTGAGGCAGATGTAGGCCATGTGCACCATCAAGCCTGGTGTCCTGTAGAGTAAGCCATGGTCAAAGGCCCACACTCCTACTGCAAACATCAGGGTGCCAGGGATTCACTTCTAGAACCTTCCTGTGTCTGGGTCACTGCAAGTGGGACAAGTAAATTCCACATGCGCCCCAGATCCCTCAAGCTGTCATGCAGAGCCTCCTGTGACCAATATCACGTTCCTTCCCCTCTGTATCTCACACAGCCAGCCGTCATCTTTCTGCTCCTTGATCCTCTTTGTGCTCACTGGGGAGGGGACTGCCGCATCTCCCATGATCTAAGTCACCGTCTCAGGTCTCCTTGATGTGCTGAACACAGGACACCCATCCTTCCCAGAACATCTTCCCTCTCTGCCCAGACCTTCCTGATTCAGGGCAGCATCCCAAATGAGCTCCTAGACAAGTCTTTGCATGTCACTCCTCACCAGCATGTCCTTACTCTGGTGCAGGAAAGCCTTGTTAATGGGCGCTGCTGGGAAGGCAGGCTGAGGCGGGCACAAACAGGTCCCGCACTGCAGTGCAAGTTTCTCAGAGCTCCTGTCACAGGCCCAGCCCTTCTCCCAGCTCTGTGCATTGTACCCCAACAGAAACGAATTTACAGCTTTGAGAAATCAATTTCTTTATCAAAATCAGAGAAAAAAACATCGTCTGCTACTACAAGGTATCACTATCATCATCACAAAAAGTACCCCTACCACTAAGAATATCGTATCTGTTATCACTAAAATCAGCACGGTCCTCTAATATTAAGTGTCATTATTAGAAGCACTATCACTAAAAGAATCACTATCTATCACTATCACTATCACTATCTATCACTATCACTGTCACTAAAAGAATCACTATCACTATCACTCTCACTATTACTATCCCTATCACTACCACTGTCACTATCTATCACTATCACTGAAGAGTCCCTATTACTAGAACTATCTATCACTACCACTAAAAGAATCACTGTCACTCTCACTATCAGTATCCCTATCACTACCACTACCACAACCACTATCACAATCTATCACTTATCATTATCACTAATCTTCATCTTGGAACATAAAGTATTCCTCCTGGTACTGGTTACAGGGGCACCAGGAGGCTGTGGGCTGAGGAGACTCCAGGGAAATCCAGTAGTCCCGTGAAGTAGCCCCCTCAGCCAGAGCACAGTAGGGACACGTGGTCTGAGGTGACGGGTCTGCGCGCATGTTCTTGTATCGCTGGGCCAGCTCTGCTGCAAAGATCTGAGGAAACAGGCGGCAGCTGTCCCTGAACCCGTTGGCTTGGGGTCCCATGCCGCTTCCTGGACCTTCTCCTGACTCTGTTTCATCTCTAAGCAGGCCAAGGCTTTCCCAGGAGGAGTCCCAGCCCTGTCCTGATGCCTCTTTGTCTTCCTGGGCCCTCCTGTAGAAACAGATTTCCAAGAAGACTCCTCATAGATAGGAATTTGGAGCACAGTTAACTGCACTGCAGTGATTACCACAGAACTGCCTGGGCACTCCAGCATGGTGCAATCACTTCATTGCCAATGGCAGCAATGAATAACTCACATGTCTCTCTTGGGCAGCTGACACATGACGATGTACCCAACTACTGCTGCAAGCAGAATCACAGCCGAGACTGGAAGTGATGCTAGGAGGTACTTCTTGCTGAATTCCCACTGTCCAAGAGTCTCAACTTTTTGCCCAGCAGCTGACCCTGGCAGGAGAAAAGACAATGTGAGAGACAATGTTTGCACTCTGCACTAGGCATAATTCCACAGTCTGCTTCACATGCCTGAAGATTATTTTGTTCAGAGAATTTTTCCTCTGGCTCTGGTGTCTCAGCATCAGGGACCAAGAGGTTCTGATGGGGAAGAGCCCAGTGTGTGCCAGGGAGCAGCACTGCCCCTGTCGTTTCCTCTGGGCTGCAGGCCAGGGCTGTGTGCTGGGCAGCTGCAATTCATCCATGGAGAGCTGCTGCACAGGTGTGAGATAAGGAGGCTTAGGGGCCTGATAAGAAGAGGCCAGGGCCGGTTGTCCAGAAGTTTTGGCAGCTTTCCCAGAGGCCTTGGCAACCAGCCCAGAAGTTCTGGTAGCCTTCCCAGAAGCTTTGGCAGCCTTCCCATCAGAGTCCCCTTCTAGCTCAGAGGCCCTCTCGTCAGGTTCTGTAATCAGGCCCAACTCTTCGTCCGCATCTTGCTCCGTTTCTCTCTCTATTTTCCATTCCTTTAAAGTCTCAAAGAGCGAGTTCCAAGTAAGTGCTAGATCAACAACTGTTTTATCTCCCACTCAAATGACTTGCCAAAGTCTGTCCCCGACCTTTTTCCATGCCTTAACACTAAATGCTGTGTCGGGATCAGTGCCAAAATTCTGTGATTTAGCCCACAGCATTATATTACGAAGTGCATAGTCTGATGTATTAATTCCCTTATTTCTTAACAAAACTTTCCATGTAGACAGAACATTTTCTTCCTCTTT
The DNA here is from genome assembly GCF_027579445.1 of Ammospiza nelsoni. Lineage (NCBI taxonomy): Eukaryota > Metazoa > Chordata > Aves > Passeriformes > Passerellidae > Ammospiza > Ammospiza nelsoni. The sequence goes on along the minus strand of NC_080669.1, from coordinate 74,183,822 downwards.
AGATAAATTTTGTCCCATTATTACTAGTTGGTGGCTCACCTACTTCCAGGTGTCTGGATTTGAGAGAATCAGGTCCAGACCTCCCTGTGGCTTCCACCTGCCACTCTCAGCTGCACCAACGCCGCCTCCCGCACTACATGGCAGTGGGTCACGTATGCCAATTGCTAGGACCCTGTATGGGCCCCCACCCACTATTTTCTTATCACGTCCGCAGCACAAAAATGGCGCAGTCGAGGCGGTCACGACATTAAAGCAGAGACCACAAGCACACTCAGTCTTAGTCTCAGTTGTCAACCGTTAGCACCGTTTGCAACCGTTGGCAACAGTTGGCAAGACTTTATTAGTGAAAATGGCTGATACACTTTGCAGTTGTTTCCCCTCCAGTCACAGAAGGCTCCCATCTTTCCTCTCTCGATCTCCTTGGTTCAGCTTCTTCCTCTTACTTCTCGCTCCTTTAGCCAACTGGCCTGCTGCTAGCCCCTTCCACAGCAGTCCATTGAACCCAGAGGTGTTTTCCTGCTGCAGTGGCATGTCAGCTCCCTCGAAGCAGCTGAGGCATTTGAGAAATAGCACTGCAGGGCATGACCATGCCTATATACGTCGCACAGCTCTCAGGTCACATGTGCATCTGCAGGACTGCAAGTGTGCATGTCCATATGAGGAGAGTTTGTGAGGCTTGGTTCAAGGGCTGAGGCACAGCTCTCTTCTGAAAAGAGCCTTGGGCAGCCCTCTCAGGAGGTGGGTATCTCAGAGGCTGCTGAGAGGCCCATGAGAGACAGCCCAGAGGTGGAGCTGGAGCTGCTGTGGAGAGGAGAGGGACAAGGGTGAGGAGCTCTGTGGTTCCCCTTTACCACTCCAGAGGGAATAGCATTGTCTTGGGACAGTCTTTACCACCTGAGGCAGAAGTAGAAGAAACCCTCCAAAACCCCACAGGGTGCAGAGATGCCTTCAAGCATCTCTCTGGCAATTGCTGCTGGCAATATCCTCCCCACACACTGCAGGCAACAGTCAGCCTCAGAGAGCTGTGCTGCGTTTCTTGGACAGCAGCTTTGCTGCACTCTCACCTCCAGCTTTGGCTGTAGATGGCCGAGCTGGAGCAGCCATGGGCAAAGGTCTGCAGGCCCACAGTGAATCTGAGTCGTGAGCCCAGATCAGCAGTTTCCCTGGCCTGTTGGTTTCTCGCACTTCCTCACTTTCTGCATCTGAGACGGGCACTCCGTCACTTCTTTCCTTCTGGAAAGCCTCCTTCTTTACAATCCTACATTCCAGTCTTAATCTCCCTGAACCAAAAGTTAAGTCCCAAACCAGCAGTTCAGGAGCCACACACAATTTGCAACTGCCACCCTCGCTCAAGCAAAACACCACAGCCTGCTTCCTGTGTTTTGTTCCAACTTTGGCGTTCTTCCCATAGCGAGTGGGAAAAGACTGTCTCTGTTATCAAATTAACAGAGTTTTAGTAATATTCATGACTAAGATCACATTGCTTCCCCTCAGTATCTTGCAAAGCCTGGTTCCAGCATTTTGGTCCTTGATCCTCTTTGAGCTCATTGGGGAGGGGACTGCCGCATCTCCCATGATCTAAGTCACCGTCTCAGGTCTCCTTGATGTGCTGAACACAGGACAGCCATCCTTCCCAGAACATCTTCCCTCTCTGCCCAGACCTTCCTGATTCGGGGCAACATCCCAAATGAGCTCCTAGAGAAGTTTTTGCATGTCACTGCTCACAAGCATGTCCTTATTCTGGTGCAGGAAAGCCTTGTTAATGGCCACTGCTGGGAAAGCAGGCTGAGGCTGGCACAAACAGGTCCTGCACTGCGGTGCAATTTTCTCAGAGCCCCTGTCCCACCCCCAGCCCTGCTCCAATCTCCCTGCATTCTACCCCAAAAGAAACAGCCACAACATGCAAGAATTTACTGCTTTTGGAAACAGATTTATTTTTCAAAATCACAGAAAACAATCATCATCCACTAATACAAAGTATCACTACCATCACCCCTAGAAGTATCAATATCACTATCACTAAAATAAGCATGGTCCTCTTATACTAGGTATCGCTATCACAATCACTGTCACTAAAAGAATCAGTATCACTATCTATCACTATCACTAGATCACTGTTATTATCACTATCATGAAAAGAATCCCTATTACTAGAACTATCTATCACAACCACTGAAAGAATCACTCTATCACTATCACTACCACTATACCACTATCACTATCCCTATCACTATCACTACCACTATCATTATCACTACCACTAATCTTCATCTTTAAACACAAAATATTCCTGCTGGTACTGGTCTCTCTTGGACAGCTGATACATGACGAGGTACCCAAGTACTGCTGCAAGGAGCAGCAGAGCAGAGACTGCAAGAGATGCTAGGAGGTACTTCTTGCTGAATTGCCACTGTCCAGGAGTCTCAACTTTTTGCCCAGCAGCTGACCCTGGCAGGAGAAAAGACAATGTGAGAGACAATGTTTGCACTCTGCACTAGGCATAATTCCACAGTCTGCTTCACATGCCTGAAGATTATTCTGTTCAGAGATTTCTTCCTCTGGCTCTGGTGTCTCAGCATCAGGGACCAAGAGAAGAGGTTCTCATGGGGAAGAGCCCAGTGTGTGCCAGGGAGCAGCACTGCCCCTGTCTTTTCCTCTGGGCTGCAGGCCAGGCCTGTGTGCTGGGCAGCTGCAATTCATCCATGGAGAGCACTGCAGGGATACAGCAGAAATGCTGCTCTTCTTCCAAGACAGCATCGCCCAAGCACTCACCGGAATATTCCTCAGGCATAGCGAGTTTGCTGGTGTCCCGTATTACTTCTCTTTCTTCATCTGAGCTTGGCTCACTGTTATTTTCTTCCACAGGAAAAGTCTCAGAATCTGTCTCTTCATAAAAAAACATTGGACACTTTAACCAGAAACCACTGCCCCTTACCACAAGCATGGTACCATGGCCTGGGAATTCTGGCAGGTGGCAGTGAGGAGCCTGCTGTGCCCAAATACAGGACGAATCCACAGCCAAGTTTTCTGCCATGCAACATGAAATGCAGACCCAAACCACCCAAGACTTAATCAACCAAATGACCCAGAGAAAGAATGCCTTCTGGCTCATACTCATACTTGAGGTCCAGCTTCAACCCATCCCTGAGCCTGAGGTTTGGCAGGGGCAGCCAAGACTGCGTGGGATATCATTTTTGCCTTAGTGCTGTGCTAAGTGTTAGGTGAAAACAAATTCAGCAGAGGCCTTTTGCCAACATCTGGCTGCCAATGTCTGCACACAGCAGCTCTGGCCAGTAATGGAACATCTGCAGCAGCAGCTGGAGATGCTCCTGGCAATCATCTGGAAGCACAGCTGTGAGCAAATGCCATGCTGGACCTTTTCTATGGCTCATTCCAGGAGGTGTGAAATGGGGTGTCCCTGCAGCAAGACTCTGACTGAACACTTCTGGTTATCCAGGATTCAGAACATCCCTAGCGGAATGAAAAGCTTCGCACCCCAGGCTGCAGGCTTAACAGAATGGGATGTACCAACCAGATGGGGCTTCATCCATGGCCGTCAGGAGCTCCTCTGCTCCTGACAGGGGAGGGAATCCTTCAGGGAATCCTCCAGGAAATCCTTCAGGGAATCCTTCAGGAACCATGTCATGATTCTTCCCTAAGTTAGATTTATAAAAGAATGTTACACCTAGGAATGTGTATTTCTCATGAATAACATGGGGAAAAGGAGTGCTCATGCTTGTGAAGGCACTAGAGACTGATTACTCACACTTGACGTACCAGCTTGGAATCAGCACGGTATCTGCCTCCAGCTCAGGGGCTGAAAGAGCACTCTCTGTGTCCATAACTACAGAACACACACAAGAAGTTAGCATCACATTTACTCCTCTCATGGTCACACCTCAAGGCCTGCATGTGGAAGGTGCTGACAGGGCACACACTGGTGGTTCTGTATTCTCACAGCTGCACAGGGGTCTGGCTGCCCTTGGGACACTGAGCTGGCAGCTCTCACATGAACTGAAAAGCCATGGCATGCCCACACGATCTGTGGCTAGATCAGCCCTGGAGCCAGGCCCCAGGAGGCTGGATTACCAGAGGTGAGCGATGGACAACCAGAGCTGAGTGACGTATAACCGGCTGCCAGTGATGAATAACCAGTGGTAGCCATGGAGAACCGGTGCTGAGGTTCTGGGCCTGAACTGCCCCTTCCCACCTCCTTGCTCTTTAGAACCCTCTGTCCATGCTGCACCCTAAAGCAGCTGCAGCCCCTCACTCCTGCCCTGGTGTGTCTGCCCCAGTGCCCACAGCGTGGTGACCTCCTGGCTCAGCCAGCCCTAGTCCTGGCCCCACTGCTGCCAGCCAGGCCTATGAGCTGGCCCCTGCCTGCCTACCTGCTCCCTACCTGCCCAGCCGTTGGAGCACTCTGGGCATTCTGGGCTTGCAGGGCCAGGAGAAAGAGGAGCAGGAGGCAGTGCCTCAGGGCCATGATCCCCTCTGCTGACAACATTCTGCTGCTGCCACTGCTGCTGCTGCCAAGAGCCCCCGTGGAATCACCAGGCTCGCTCTGGCACAGCGAGTGGCCCGGGACACTCTCCCGTCCCTCGGCAGGCCGGGAGAGTGGTTAAGGCTGTCACCTTGCACAGGCGAGGCTCTGCGCAACGAAAGGTAGAAAAAAGAATGGGCGTCTGTAGAGGGTTTAGTCAGGGTTTATTGAGGAAGTGCAGCAAATGGATCCACAACCCAGGGGATCCAGTGAACTGCAAACCCTGAACTGGGGTGTGCAATGTGCTGTAAAGGGGGAAGGGAACAGGGGAGGGGCTCACCCACCCGCCAGTGGGGTTACAGGAGGGCATGGGGAGCAGGAAAACAGGCATTTAGGAAAACCAATGGGGGCAATTCAGGGGAGAGGCCCCGGGGCCTGAACCTATCACTTGATGGCCTTGGTAGAAGTTTCTACAGGGAGGGGATGGGCCGTCGAGTAATGGACTGGACGCCAGGAGGGGAGGGGTTGAAGGAGTGACACAGCAATTTTTAGGGAACAGGGGGAGGAGGCAGAGTGATTGACAATGAAGAGGAGGGAGGAGGCAACAGGGGCAGAACCATTTTAACCGTAAAAATGGGACAAACTAAGGCATAACAGTGCAACTAAAACATACAAAGCCACAATACAACACTGCAGTGTTTCCCAGAGCACTGAACAACACAGTGGGGCTCTGGAACCTCACATGAAACAGAACCCTCTGATCTCATGTCAAAGTGGTGTCTCTGAACTCCCCAATGTATGCCCACTTTGCCTGTGAATTCCTGGACCTCCCCTCTATTGAATTTCCTTTTCTGCACAGGAATGGAAGGAGCAAAAGAGAGAAGGTTCGATGTATTCTGGGAGGTAGCACTGTGCATGGGAATGCAGAGGCACTAATGCCTTACTCCTCAGAAACCCTATCAGAAGCCCTCCATGAAGGCTGTTTTAAAAACCCAGATGCAAGTGTCCTTCTTTGGTAGTATTTATGTCTGACAGCCTTCTGGCAAGAAACCTGCTTTTCCCATTTCTTCTGCTACAGTTTCATCACCTTTGATGATGAAAGCACTGCTTCCATTCTCCACTGTCACGCCAACATGGGTGTGCAGTGCTCACGCTTCTCCCAAGTGAGCCTGGTTGATTCCCTTGCCACTTCCAAACCCACTTCAAGCTCACTAAAGGAGCCCCACTAAATCCTGAGCCAAGATCCTTTTTCCCTTTGAGGCAGATGTAGCCCATGTGCACCATCAAGCCTGGTGTCCTGTAGAGTAAGCCATGGTCAAAGGCCCACACTCCTACTGCAAACATCAGGGTGCCAGGGATTCACTTCTAGAACCTTCCTGTGTCTGGGTCACTGCAAGTGGGACAAGTAAATTCCACATGCGCCCCAGATCCCTCAAGCTGTCATGCAGAGCCTCCTGTGACCAATATCACGTTCCTTCCCCTCTGTATCTCACACAGCCAGCCATCATCTTTCTGCTCCTTGATCCTCTTTGTGCTCACTGGGGAGGGGACTGCCGCATCTCCCATGATCTAAGTCACCGTCTCAGGTCTCCTTGATGTGCTGAACACAGGACAGCCATCCTTCCCAGAACATCTTCCCTCTCTGCCCAGACCTTCCTGATTCAGGGCAGCATCCCAAATGAGCTCCTAGACAAGTCTTTGCATGTCACTCCTCACCAGCATGTCCTTACTCTGGTGCAGGAAAGCCTTGTTCATGGGCGCTGCTGGGAAGGCAGGCTGAGGCAGGCACAAACAGGTCCCGCACTGCAGTGCAAGTTTCTCAGAGCTCCTGTCACAGGCCCAGCCCTTCTCCCAGCTCTGTGCATTGTACCCCAACAGAAACGAATTTACAGCTTTGAGAAATCAATTTCTTTATCAAAATCAGAGAAAAAAACATCGTCTTCTACTACAAGGTATCACTATCATCATCACAAAAAGTATCCCTACCACTAAGAATATCGTATCTGTTATCACTAAAATCAGCACGGTCCTCTAATATTAAGTGTCATTATTAGAAGCACTATCACTAAAAGAATCACTATCTATCACTATCACTATCTATCACTATCACTGTCACTAAAAGAATCACTATCACTATCACTCTCACTATTACTATCCCTATCACTACCACTGTCACTATCTATCACTATCACTGAAGAGTCCCTATTACTAGAACTATCTATCACTACCACTAAAAGAATCACTGTCACTCTCACTATCAGTATCCCTATCACTACCACTACCACAACCACTATCACAATCTATCACTTATCACTATCACTAATCTTCATCTTGGAACATAAAGTATTCCTCCTGGTACTGGTTACAGGGGCACCAGGAGGCTGTGGGCTGAGGAGACTCCAGGGAAAGCCAGTAGTCCCGTGAAGTAGCCCCCTCAGCCAGAGCACAGTAGGGACACGTGGTCTGAGGTGACGGGTCTGCGCGCATGTTCTTGTATCGCTGGGCCAGTTCTGCTGCAAAGATCTGAGGAAACAGGCGGCAGCTGTCCCTGAACCCGTTGGCTTGGGGTCCCATGCCGCTTCCTGGACCTTCTCCTGACTCTGTTTCATCTCTAAGCAGGCCACGGCTTTCCCAGGAAGAGTCCCAGCCCTGTCCTGATGCCTCTTTGTCTTCCTGGGCCCTCCTGTAGAAACAGATTTCCAAGAAGACTCCTCATAGATAGGAATTTGGAGCACAGTTAACTGCACTGCAGCGATTACCACAGAACTGCCTGGGCACTCCAGCATGGTGCAATCACTTCATTGCCAATGGCAGCAATGAATAACTCGCATGTCTCTCTTGGGCAGCTGACACATGACGATGTACCCAACTACTGCTGCAAGCAGAATCACAGCCGAGACTGGAAGTGATGCTAGGAGGTACTTCTTGCTGAATTCCCACTGTCCAAGAGTCTCAACTTTTTGCCCAGCAGGTGATCCTAGCAGGAGAAAAGACAATGTGAGAGACAATGTTTGCACTCTGCACTAGGCATAATTCCACAGTCTGCTTCACATGCCTGAAGATTATTTTGTTCAGAGAATTTTTCCTCTGGCTCTGGTGTCTCAGCATCAGGGACCAAGAGGTTCTGATGGGGAAGAGCCCAGTGTGTGCCAGGGAGCAGCACTGCCCCTGTCTTTTCCTCTGGGCTGCAGGCCAGGGCTGTGTGCTGGGCAGCTGCAATTCATCCATGGAGAGCTGCTGCACAGGTGTGAGATAAGGAGGCTTAGGGGCCTGATAAGAAGAGGCCAGGGCCGGTTGTCCAGAAGTTTTGGCAGCTTTCCCAGAGGCCTTGGCAACCAGCCCAGAAGTTCTGGTAGCCTTCCCGGAAGCTTTGGCAGCCTTCCCATCAGAGCCCCCTTCTAGCTCAGAGGCCCTCCCGTCAGGTTCTGTAATCAGGCCCGACTCTTCATCCGCATCTTGCTCCGTTTCTCTCTCTATTTTCCATTCCTTTAAAGTCTCAAAGAGCGAGTTCCAAGTAAGTGCTAGATCAACAACTGTTTTATCTCCCACTCAAATGACTTGCCAAAGTCTGTCCCCAACCTTTTTCCATGCCTTAACACTAAATGCTGTGTCGGGATCAGTGCCAAAATTCTGTGATTTAGCCCACAGCATTATATTACGAAGTGCATAGTCTGACGTATTAATTCCCTTATTTCTTAACAAAACTTTCCATGTAGACAGAACATTTTCTTCCTCTTTAGATAAATTTTGTCCCATTATTACTAGTTGGTGGCTCACCTACTTCCAGGTGTCTGGATTTGAGAGAATCAGGTCCAGACCTCCCTGTGGCTTCCACCTGCCACTCTCAGCTGCACCAACGCCGCCTCCCGCACTACGTGGCAGTGGGTCACGAATGCCAATTGCTAGGACCCTGTATGGGCCCCCACCGACTATTTTCTTATCACGTCGGTGGTCACCAAAATGGCGCAGTCGAGGCGGTCACGACATTAAAGCAGAGACCACAAGCACACTCAGTCTTAGTCTCAGTTGTCAACCGTTAGCACCGTTTACAACCGTTGGCAACAGTTGGCAAGACTTTATTAGTGAAAATGGCTGATACACTTTGCAGTTGTTTCCCCTCCAGTCGCAGAAGGCTCCCATCTTTCCTCTCTCTTTGAATCTCCTTGGTTCAGCTTCTTCCTCTTACTTCTCGCTCCTTTAGCCAACTGGCCCGCTGCTAGCCCCTTCCACAGCAGTCCATTGAACCCAGAGGTGTTTTCCTGCTGCAGTGGCATGTCAGCTCCCTCGAAGCAGCTGAGAAATAGCACTGCAGGGCATGACCATGCCTATATACGTCGCACAGCTCTCAGGTCACATGTGCATCTGCAGGACTGCAAGTGTGCATGTCCATATGAGAAGAGTTTGTGAGGCTTGGTTCAAGGGCTGAGGCACAGCTCTCTTCTGAAAAGAGCCTTGGGCAGCCCTCTCAGGAGGTGGGTATCTCAGAGGCTGCTGAGAGGCCCATGAGAGACAGCCCAGAGGTGGAGCTGGAGCTGCTGTGGAGAGGAGAGGGACAAGGGTGAGGAGCTCTGTGGTTCCCCTTTACCACTCCAGAGGGAATAGCATTGTCTTGGGACAGTCTTTACCACCTGAGGCAGAAGTAGAAGAAACCCTCCAAAACCCCACAGGGTGCAGAGATGCCTTCAAGCATCTCTCTGGCAATTGCTGCTGGCAATATCCTCCCCACACACTGCAGGCAACAGTCAGCCTCAGAGAGCTATGCTGCGTTTCTTGGACAGCAGCTTTGCTGCACTCTCACCTATAGCTTTGGCTGTAGATGGCCGAGCTGGAGCAGCCATGGGCAAAGGCCTGCAGGCCCACAGTGAATCTGAGTCGTGAGCCCAGATCAGCAGTTTCCCTGGCCTGTTGGTTTCTCGCACTTCCTCACTTTCTGCATCTGAGACGGGCACTCGGTCACTTCTTTCCTTCTGGAAAGCCTCCTTCTTTACAATCCTACATTCCAGTCTTAATCTCCCTGAACCAAAAGTTAAGTCCCAAACCAGCAGTTCAGGAGCCACACACAATTTGCAACTGCCACCCTCGCTCAAGCAAAACACCACAGCATGCTTCCTGTGTTTTGTTCCAACTTTGGCGTTCTTCCCATAGCGAGTGGGAAAAGACTGTCTCTGTTATCAAATTAACAGAGTTTTAGTAATATTCATGACTAAGATCACATTGCTTCCCCTCAGTATCTTGCAAAGCCTGGTTCCAGCTTTTTGGTCCTTGATCCTCTTTGAGCTCATTGGGGAGGGGACTGCCGCATCTCCCATGATCTAAGTCACCGTCTCAGGTCTCCTTGATGTGCTGAACACAGGACAGCCATCCTTCCCAGAACATCTTCCCTCTCTGCCCAGACCTTCCTGATTCGGGGCAACATCCCAAATGAGCTCCTAGAGAAGTTTTTGCATGTCACTGCTCACAAGCATGTCCTTATTCTGGTGCAGGAAAGCCTTGTTAATGGCCACTGCTGGGAAAGCAGGCTGAGGCTGGCACAAACAGGTCCTGCACTGCGGTGCAATTTTCTCAGAGCCCCTGTCCCACCCCCAGCCCTGCTCCAATCTCCCTGCATTCTACCCCAAAAGAAACAGCCACAACATGCAAGAATTTACTGCTTTTGGAAACAGATTTATTTTTCAAAATCACAGAAAACGATCATCATCCACTAATAAAAAGTACCACTTCCATCAGCCTAGAAGTATCAATATCACTATCACTAAAATAAGCATGGTCCTCTTATACTACGTATCGCTATCACAATCACTGTCACTAAAAGAATCAGTATCACTATCTATCACTATCACTAGATCACTGTTATTATCACTATCATGAAAAGAATCCCTATTACTAGAACTATCTATCACAACCACTGAAAGAATCACTCTATCACTATCACTACCACTATACCACTATCACTATCCCTATCACTATCACTACCACTATACCACTATCACTATCCCTATCACTATCACTACCGCTATACCGCTATCACTATCCCTATCACTATCACTACCACTATCATTATCACTATCACTAATCTTCATCTTTAAACACAAAATATTCCTGCTGGTACTGGTCTCTCTTGGGCAGCTGATATATGACGAGGTACCCAACTACTGCTGCAAGGAGCAGCAGAGCAGAGGCTGCAAGAGATGCTAGGAGGTACTTCTTGCTGAATTCCCACTGTCCAGGAGTCTCAACTTTTCGCCCAGCAGCTGACCCTGGCAGGAGAAAAGACAATGTGAGAGACAATGTTTGCACTCTGCACTAGGCATAATTCCACAGTCTGCTTCACATGCCTGAAGATTATTTTGTTCAGAGATTTCTTCCTCTGGCTCTGGTGTCTCAGCATCAGGGACCAAGAGAAGAGGTTCTCATGGGGAAGAGCCCAGTGTGTGCCAGGGAGCAGCACTGCCCCTGTCTTTTCCTCTGGGCTGCAGGCCAGGCCTGTGTGCTGGGCAGCTGCAATTCATCCATGGAGAGCACTGCAGGGATACAGCAGAAATGCTGCTCTTCTTCCAAGACAGCATCGCCCAAGCACTCACCGGAATATTCCTCAGGCATAGCGAGTTTGCTGGTGTCCCGTATTACTTCTCTTTCTTCATCTGAGCTTGGCTCACTGTTATTTTCTTCCACAGGAAAAGTCTCAGAATCTGTCTCTTCATAAAAAAACATTGGACACTTTAACCAGAAGCCACTGCCCCTTACCACAAGCATGGTACCATGGCCTGGGAATTCTGGCAGGTGGCAGTGAGGAGCCTGCTGTGCCCAAAGACAGGAGGAATCCACAGCCGAGTTTTCTGCCATGCAACATGAAATGCAGACCCAAACCACCCAAGACTTAATCAACCAAATGACCCAGAGAAAGAATGCCTTCTGGCTCATACTCATACTTGAGGTCCAGCTTCAACCCATCCCTGAGCCTGAGGTTTGGCAGGGGCAGCCAAGACTGCGTGGGATATCATTTTTGCCTTAGTGCTGTGCTAAGTGTTAGGTGAAAACAAATTCAGCAGAGGCCTTTTGCCAACATCTGGCTGCCAACGTCTGCACACAGCAGCTCTGGCCAGTAATGGTACATCTGCAGCAGCAGCTGGAGATGCTCCTGGCAATCATCTGGAAGCACAGCTGTGAGCAAATGCCATGCTGGACCTTTTCTATGGCTCATTCCAGGAGGTGTGAAATGGGGTGTCCCTGCAGCAAGACTCTGACTGAACACTTCTGGTTATCCAGGATTCAGAACATCCCTAGCGGAATGAAAAGCTTCGCACCCCAGGCTGCAGGCTTAACAGAATGGGATGTACCAACCAGATGGGGCTTCATCCATGGCCGTCAGGAGCTCCTCTGCTCCTGACAGGGGAGGGAATCCTTCAGGGAATCCTCCAGGAAATCCTTCAGGGAATCCTTCAGGAACCATGTCATGATTCTTCCCTAAGTTAGATTTATAAAAGAATGTTACACCTAGGAATGTGTATTTCTCATGAATAACATGGGGAAAAGGAGTGCTCATGCTTGTGAAGGCACTAGAGACTGATTACTCACACTTGACGTACCAGCTTGGAATCAGCACGGTATCTGCCTCCAGCTCAGGGGCTGAAAGAGCACTCTCTGTGTCCATAACTACAGAACACACACAAGAAGTTAGCATCACATTTACTCCTCTCATGGTCACACCTCAAGGCCTGCATGTGGAAGGTGCTGACAGGGCACACACTGGTGGTTCTGTATTCTCACAGCTGCACAGGGGTCTGGCTGCCCTTGGGACACTGAGCTGGCAGCTCTCACATGAACTGAAAAGCCATGGCATGCCCACACGATCTGTGGCTAGATCAGCCCTGGAGCCAGGCCCCAGGAGGCTGGATTACCAGAGGTGAGCGATGGACAACCAGAGCTGAGTGACGTATAACCGGCTGCCAGTGATGAATAACCAGTGGTAGCCATGGAGAACCGGTGCTGAGGTTCTGGGCCTGAACTGCCCCTTCCCACCTCCTTGCTCTTTAGAACCCTCTGTCCATGCTGCACCCTAAAGCAGCTGCAGCCCCTCACTCCTGCCCTGGTGTGTCTGCCCCAGTGCCCACAGCGTGGTGACCTCCTGGCTCAGCCAGCCCTAGTCCTGGCCCCACTGCTGCCAGCCAGGCCTATGAGCTGGGCCCTGTCTGCCTACCTGCTCCCTACCTGCCCAGCCGTTGGAGCACTCTGGGCATTCTGGGCTTGCAGGGCCAGGAGAAAGAGGAGCAGGAGGCAGTGCCTCAGGGCCATGATCCCCTCTGCTGACAACATTCTGCTGCTGCCACTGCTGCTGCTGCCAAGAGCCCCTGTGGAATCACCAGGCTCGCTCTGGCACAGCGAGTGGCCCGGGACACTCTCCCGTCCCTCGGCAGGCCGGGAGAGTGGTTAAGGCTGTCACCTTGCACAGGCGAGGCTCTGCGCAACGAAAGGTAGAAAAAAGAATGGGCGTCTGTAGAGGGTTTAGTCAGGGTTTATTGAGGAAGTGCAGCAAATGGATCCACAACCCAGGGGATCCAGTGAACTGCAAACCCTGAACTGGGGTGTGCAATGTGCTGTAAAGGGGGAAGGAAACAGGGGAGGGGCTCACCCACCCGCCAGTGGGGTTACAGGAGGGCATGGGGAGCAGGAAAACAGGCATTTAGGAAAACCAATGGGGGCAATTCAGGGGAGAGGCCCCGGGGCCTGAACCTATCACTTGATGGCCTTGGTAGAAGTTTCTACAGGGAGGGGATGGGCCGTCGAGTAATGGACTGGACGCCAGGAGGGGAGGGGTTGAAGGAGTGACACAGCAATTTTTAGGGAACAGGGGGAGGAGGCAGAGTGATTGACAATGAAGAGGAGGGAGGAGGCAACAGGGGCAGAACCATTTTAACCGTAAAAATGGGACAAACTAAGGCATAACAGTGCAACTAAAACATACAAAGCCACAATACAACACTGCAGTGTTTCCCAGAGCACTGAACAACACAGTGGGGCTCTGGAACCTCACATGAAACAGAACCCTCTGATCTCATGTCAAAGTGGTGTCTCTGAACTCCCCAATGTATGCCCACTTTGCCTGTGAATTCCTGGACCTCCCCTCTATTGAATTTCCTTTTCTGCACAGGAATGGAAGGAGCAAAAGAGAGAAGGTTCGATGTATTCTGGGAGGTAGCACTGTGCATGGGAATGCAGAGGCACTAATGCCTTACTCCTCAGAAACCCTATCAGAAGCCCTCCATGAAGGCTGTTTTAAAAACCCAGATGCAAGTGTCCTTCTTTGGTAGTATTTATGTCTGACAGCCTTCTGGCAAGAAACCTGCTTTTCCCATTTCTTCTGCTACAGTTTCATCACCTTTGATGATGAAAGCACTGCTTCCATTCTCCACTGTCACGCCAACATGGGTGTGCAGTGCTCACGCTTCTCCCAAGTGAGCCTGGTTGATTCCCTTGCCACTTCCAAACCCACTTCAAGCTCACTAAAGGAGCCCCACTAAATCCTGAGCCAAGATCCTTTTTCCCTTTGAGGCAGATGTAGCCCATGTGCACCATCAAGCCTGGTGTCCTGTAGAGTAAGCCATGGTCAAAGGCCCACACTCCTACTGCAAACATCAGGGTGCCAGGGATTCACTTCTAGAACCTTCCTGTGTCTGGGTCACTGCAAGTGGGACAAGTAAATTCCACATGCGCCCCAGATCCCTCAAGCTGTCATGCAGAGCCTCCTGTGACCAATATCACGTTCCTTCCCCTCTGTATCTCACACAGCCAGCCATCATCTTTCTGCTCCTTGATCCTCTTTGTGCTCACTGGGGAGGGGACTGCCGCATCTCCCATGATCTAAGTCACCGTCTCAGGTCTCCTTGATGTGCTGAACACAGGACAGCCATCCTTCCCAGAACATCTTCCCTCTCTGCCCAGACCTTCCTGATTCAGGGCAGCATCCCAAATGAGCTCCTAGACAAGTCTTTGCATGTCACTCCTCACCAGCATGTCCTTACTCTGGTGCAGGAAAGCCTTGTTCATGGGCGCTGCTGGGAAGGCAGGCTGAGGCGGGCACAAACAGGTCCCGCACTGCAGTGCAAGTTTCTCAGAGCTCCTGTCACAGGCCCAGCCCTTCTCCCAGCTCTGTGCATTGTACCCCAACAGAAACGAATTTACAGCTTTGAGAAATCAATTTCTTTATCAAAATCAGAGAAAAAAACATCGTCTTCTACTACAAGGTATCACTATCATCATCACAAAAAGTATCCCTACCACTAAGAATATCGTATCTGTTATCACTAAAATCAGCACGGTCCTCTAATATTAAGTGTCATTATTAGAAGCACTATCACTAAAAGAATCACTATCTATCACTATCACTATCTATCACTATCACTGTCACTAAAAGAATCACTATCACTATCACTCTCACTATTACTATCCCTATCACTACCACTGTCACTATCTATCACTATCACTGAAGAGTCCCTATTACTAGAACTATCTATCACTACCACTAAAAGAATCACTGTCACTCTCACTATCAGTATCCCTATCACTACCACTACCACAACCACTATCACAATCTATCACTTATCACTATCACTAATCTTCATCTTGGAACATAAAGTATTCCTCCTGGTACTGGTTACAGGGGCACCAGGAGGCTGTGGGCTGAGGAGACTCCAGGGAAAGCCAGTAGTCCCGTGAAGTAGCCCCCTCAGCCAGAGCACAGTAGGGACACGTGGTCTGAGGTGACGGGTCTGCGCGCATGTTCTTGTATCGCTGGGCCAGTTCTGCTGCAAAGATCTGAGGAAACAGGCGGCAGCTGTCCCTGAACCCGTTGGCTTGGGGTCCCATGCCGCTTCCTGGACCTTCTCCTGACTCTGTTTCATCTCTAAGCAGGCCACGGCTTTCCCAGGAAGAGTCCCAGCCCTGTCCTGATGCCTCTTTGTCTTCCTGGGCCCTCCTGTAGAAACAGATTTCCAAGAAGACTCCTCATAGATAGGAATTTGGAGCACAGTTAACTGCACTGCAGCGATTACCACAGAACTGCCTGGGCACTCCAGCATGGTGCAATCACTTCATTGCCAATGGCAGCAATGAATAACTCGCATGTCTCTCTTGGGCAGCTGACACATGACGATGTACCCAACTACTGCTGCAAGCAGAATCACAGCCGAGACTGGAAGTGATGCTAGGAGGTACTTCTTGCTGAATTCCCACTGTCCAAGAGTCTCAACTTTTTGCCCAGCAGGTGATCCTAGCAGGAGAAAAGACAATGTGAGAGACAATGTTTGCACTCTGCACTAGGCATAATTCCACAGTCTGCTTCACATGCCTGAAGATTATTTTGTTCAGAGAATTTTTCCTCTGGCTCTGGTGTCTCAGCATCAGGGACCAAGAGGTTCTGATGGGGAAGAGCCCAGTGTGTGCCAGGGAGCAGCACTGCCCCTGTCTTTTCCTCTGGGCTGCAGGCCAGGGCTGTGTGCTGGGCAGCTGCAATTCATCCATGGAGAGCTGCTGCACAGGTGTGAGATAAGGAGGCTTAGGGGCCTGATAAGAAGAGGCCAGGGCCGGTTGTCCAGAAGTTTTGGCAGCTTTCCCAGAGGCCTTGGCAACCAGCCCAGAAGTTCTGGTAGCCTTCCCGGAAGCTTTGGCAGCCTTCCCATCAGAGCCCCCTTCTAGCTCAGAGGCCCTCCCGTCAGGTTCTGTAATCAGGCCCGACTCTTCATCCGCATCTTGCTCCGTTTCTCTCTCTATTTTCCATTCCTTTAAAGTCTCAAAGAGCGAGTTCCAAGTAAGTGCTAGATCAACAACTGTTTTATCTCCCACTCAAATGACTTGCCAAAGTCTGTCCCCAACCTTTTTCCATGCCTTAACACTAAATGCTGTGTCGGGATCAGTGCCAAAATTCTGTGATTTAGCCCACAGCATTATATTACGAAGTGCATAGTCTGACGTATTAATTCCCTTATTTCTTAACAAAACTTTCCATGTAGACAGAACATTTTCTTCCTCTTTAGATAAATTTTGTCCCATTATTACTAGTTGGTGGCTCACCTACTTCCAGGTGTCTGGATTTGAGAGAATCAGGTCCAGACCTCCCTGTGGCTTCCACCTGCCACTCTCAGCTGCACCAACGCCGCCTCCCGCACTACGTGGCAGTGGGTCACGAATGCCAATTGCTAGGACCCTGTATGGGCCCCCACCGACTATTTTCTTATCACGTCGGTGGTCACCAAAATGGCGCAGTCGAGGCGGTCACGACATTAAAGCAGAGACCACAAGCACACTCAGTCTTAGTCTCAGTTGTCAACCGTTAGCACCGTTTACAACCGTTGGCAACAGTTGGCAAGACTTTATTAGTGAAAATGGCTGATACACTTTGCAGTTGTTTCCCCTCCAGTCGCAGAAGGCTCCCATCTTTCCTCTCTCTTTGAATCTCCTTGGTTCAGCTTCTTCCTCTTACTTCTCGCTCCTTTAGCCAACTGGCCCGCTGCTAGCCCCTTCCACAGCAGTCCATTGAACCCAGAGGTGTTTTCCTGCTGCAGTGGCATGTCAGCTCCCTCAAAGCAGCTGAGAAATAGCACTGCAGGGCATGACCATGCCTATATACGTCGCACAGCTCTCAGGTCACATGTGCATCTGCAGGACTGCAAGTGTGCATGTCCATATGAGAAGAGTTTGTGAGGCTTGGTTCAAGGGCTGAGGCACAGCTCTCTTCTGAAAAGAGCCTTGGGCAGCCCTCTCAGGAGGTGGGTATCTCAGAGGCTGCTGAGAGGCCCATGAGAGACAGCCCAGAGGTGGAGCTGGAGCTGCTGTGGAGAGGAGAGGGACAAGGGTGAGGAGCTCTGTGGTTCCCCTTTACCACTCCAGAGGGAATAGCATTGTCTTGGGACAGTCTTTACCACCTGAGGCAGAAGTAGAAGAAACCCTCCAAAACCCCACAGGGTGCAGAGATGCCTTCAAGCATCTCTCTGGCAATTGCTGCTGGCAATATCCTCCCCACACACTGCAGGCAACAGTCAGCCTCAGAGAGCTATGCTGCATTTCTTGGACAGCAGCTTTGCTGCACTCTCACCTATAGCTTTGGCTGTAGATGGCCGAGCTGGAGCAGCCATGGGCAAAGGCCTGCAGGCCCACAGTGAATCTGAGTCGTGAGCCCAGATCAGCAGTTTCCCTGGCCTGTTGGTTTCTCGCACTTCCTCACTTTCTGCATCTGAGACGGGCACTCGGTCACTTCTTTCCTTCTGGAAAGCCTCCTTCTTTACAATCCTACATTCCAGTCTTAATCTCCCTGAACCAAAAGTTAAGTCCCAAACCAGCAGTTCAGGAGCCACACACAATTTGCAACTGCCACCCTCGCTCAAGCAAAACACCACAGCATGCTTCCTGTGTTTTGTTCCAACTTTGGCGTTCTTCCCATAGCGAGTGGGAAAAGACTGTCTCTGTTATCAAATTAACAGAGTTTTAGTAATATTCATGACTAAGATCACATTGCTTCCCCTCAGTATCTTGCAAAGCCTGGTTCCAGCTTTTTGGTCCTTGATCCTCTTTGAGCTCATTGGGGAGGGGACTGCCGCATCTCCCATGATCTAAGTCACCATCTCAGGTCTCCTTGATGTGCTGAACACAGGACAGCCATCCTTCCCAGAACATCTTCCCTCTCTGCCCAGACCTTCCTGATTCGGGGCAACATCCCAAATGAGCTCCTAGAGAAGTTTTTGCATGTCACTGCTCACAAGCATGTCCTTATTCTGGTGCAGGAAAGCCTTGTTAATGGCCACTGCTGGGAAAGCAGGCTGAGGCTGGCACAAACAGGTCCTGCACTGCGGTGCAATTTTCTCAGAGCCCCTGTCCCACCCCCAGCCCTGCTCCAATCTCCCTGCATTCTACCCCAAAAGAAACAGCCACAACATGCAAGAATTTACTGCTTTTGGAAACAGATTTATTTTTCAAAATCACAGAAAACGATCATCATCCACTAATACAAAGTACCACTTCCATCAGCCTAGAAGTATCAATATCACTATCACTAAAATAAGCATGGTCCTCTTATACTACGTATCGCTATCACAATCACTGTCACTAAAAGAATCAGTATCACTATCTATCACTATCACTAGATCACTGTTATTATCACTATCATGAAAAGAATCCCTATTACTAGAACTATCTATCACAACCACTGAAAGAATCACTCTATCACTATCACTACCACTATACCACTATCACTATCCCTATCACTATCACTACCACTATACCACTATCACTATCCCTATCACTATCACTACCGCTATACCGCTATCACTATCCCTATCACTATCACTACCACTATCATTATCACTATCACTAATCTTCATCTTTAAACACAAAATATTCCTGCTGGTACTGGTCTCTCTTGGGCAGCTGATATATGACGAGGTACCCAACTACTGCTGCAAGGAGCAGCAGAGCAGAGGCTGCAAGAGATGCTAGGAGGTACTTCTTGCTGAATTCCCACTGTCCAGGAGTCTCAACTTTTCGCCCAGCAGCTGACCCTGGCAGGAGAAAAGACAATGTGAGAGACAATGTTTGCACTCTGCACTAGGCATAATT
The DNA here is from genome assembly GCF_027579445.1 of Ammospiza nelsoni. Lineage (NCBI taxonomy): Eukaryota > Metazoa > Chordata > Aves > Passeriformes > Passerellidae > Ammospiza > Ammospiza nelsoni. The sequence goes on along the minus strand of NC_080669.1, from coordinate 74,164,738 downwards.
CCACAGTCTGCTTCACATGCCTGAAGATTATTTTGTTCAGAGATTTCTTCCTCTGGCTCTGGTGTCTCAGCATCAGGGACCAAGAGAAGAGGTTCTCATGGGGAAGAGCCCAGTGTGTGCCAGGGAGCAGCACTGCCCCTGTCTTTTCCTCTGGGCTGCAGGCCAGGCCTGTGTGCTGGGCAGCTGCAATTCATCCATGGAGAGCACTGCAGGGATACAGCAGAAATGCTGCTCTTCTTCCAAGACAGCATCGCCCAAGCACTCACCGGAATATTCCTCAGGCATAGCGAGTTTGCTGGTGTCCCGTATTACTTCTCTTTCTTCATCTGAGCTTGGCTCACTGTTATTTTCTTCCACAGGAAAAGTCTCAGAATCTGTGTCTTCATAAAAAAACATTGGACACTTTAACCAGAAGCCACTGCCCCTTACCACAAGCATGGTACCATGGCCTGGGAATTCTGGCAGGTGGCAGTGAGGAGCCTGCTGTGCCCAAAGACAGGAGGAATCCACAGCCGAGTTTTCTGCCATGCAACATGAAATGCAGACCCAAACCACCCAAGACTTAATCAACCAAATGACCCAGAGAAAGAATGCCTTCTGGCTCATACTCATACTTGAGGTCCAGCTTCAACCCATCCCTGAGCCTGAGGTTTGGCAGGGGCAGCCAAGACTGCGTGGGATATCATTTTTGCCTTAGTGCTGTGCTAAGTGTTAGGTGAAAACAAATTCAGCAGAGGCCTTTTGCCAACATCTGGCTGCCAATGTCTGCACACAGCAGCTCTGGCCAGTAATGGTACATCTGCAGCAGCAGCTGGAGATGCTCCTGGCAATCATCTGGAAGCACAGCTGTGAGCAAATGCCATGCTGGACCTTTTCTATGGCTCATTCCAGGAGGTGTGAAATGGGGTGTCCCTGCAGCAAGACTCTGACTGAACACTTCTGGTTATCCAGGATTCAGAACATCCCTAGCGGAATGAAAAGCTTCGCACCCCAGGCTGCAGGCTTAACAGAATGGGATGTACCAACCAGATGGGGCTTCATCCATGGCCGTCAGGAGCTCCTCTGCTCCTGACAGGGGAGGGAATCCTTCAGGGAATCCTCCAGGAAATCCTTCAGGGAATCCTTCAGGAACCATGTCATGATTCTTCCCTAAGTTAGATTTATAAAAGAATGTTACACCTAGGAATGTGTATTTCTCATGAATAACATGGGGAAAAGGAGTGCTCATGCTTGTGAAGGCACTAGAGACTGATTACTCACACTTGACGTACCAGCTTGGAATCAGCACGGTATCTGCCTCCAGCTCAGGGGCTGAAAGAGCACTCTCTGTGTCCATAACTACAGAACACACACAAGAAGTTAGCATCACATTTACTCCTCTCATGGTCACACCTCAAGGCCTGCATGTGGAAGGTGCTGACAGGGCACACACTGGTGGTTCTGTATTCTCACAGCTGCACAGGGGTCTGGCTGCCCTTGGGACACTGAGCTGGCAGCTCTCACATGAACTGAAAAGCCATGGCATGCCCACACGATCTGTGGCTAGATCAGCCCTGGAGCCAGGCCCCAGGAGGCTGGATTACCAGAGGTGAGCGATGGACAACCAGAGCTGAGTGACGTATAACCGGCTGCCAGTGATGAATAACCAGTGGTAGCCATGGAGAACCGGTGCTGAGGTTCTGGGCCTGAACTGCCCCTTCCCACCTCCTTGCTCTTTAGAACCCTCTGTCCATGCTGCACCCTAAAGCAGCTGCAGCCCCTCACTCCTGCCCTGGTGTGTCTGCCCCAGTGCCCACAGCGTGGTGGCCTCCTGGCTCAGCCAGCCCTAGTCCTGGCCCCACTGCTGCCAGCCAGGCCTATGAGCTGGCCCCTGCCTGCCTACCTGCTCCCTACCTGCCCAGCCGTTGGAGCACTCTGGGCATTCTGGGCTTGCAGGGCCAGGAGAAAGAGGAGCAGGAGGCAGTGCCTCAGGGCCATGATCCCCTCTGCTGACAACATTCTGCTGCTGCCACTGCTGCTGCTGCCAAGAGCCCCCGTGGAATCACCAGGCTCGCTCTGGCACAGCGAGTGGCCCGGGACACTCTCCCGTCCCTCGGCAGGCCGGGAGAGTGGTTAAGGCTGTCACCTTGCACAGGCGAGGCTCTGCGCAACGAAAGGTAGAAAAAAGAATGGGCTGCTGTTGAGGGTTTAGTCAGGGTTTATTGAGGAAGTGCAGCAAATGGATCCACAACCCAGGGGATCCAGTGAACTGCAAACCCTGAACTGGGGTGTGCAATGTGCTGTAAAGGGGGAAGGGAACAGGGGAGGGGCTCACCCACCCGCCAGTGGGGTTACAGGAGGGCATGGGGAGCAGGAAAGCAGGCATTTAGGAAAACTAATGGGGGCAATTCAGGGGGGAGGCCCCGGGGCCTGAACCTATCACTTGATGGCCTTGGTAGAAGTTTCTACAGGGAGGGGATGGGCCGTCGAGTAATGGACTGGACGCCAGGAGGGGAGGGGTTGAAGGAGTGACACAGCAAGTTTTAGGGAACAGGGGGAGGAGGCAGAGTGATTGACAATGAAGAGGAGGGAGGAGGCAACAGGGGCAGAACCATTTTAACCGTAAAAATGACACAAACTAAGGCATAACAGTGCAACTAAAATATACAAAGCCACAATACAACACTGCAGTGTTTCCCAGAGCACTGAACAACACAGTGGAGCTCTGGAACCTCACATGAAACAGAACCCTCTGATCTCATGTCAAAGTGGTGTCTCTGAACTCCCCAATGTATGCCCACTTTGCCTGTGAATTCCTGGACCTTCCCTCTATTGAATTTCCTTTTCTGCACAGGAATGGAAGGAGCAAAAGAGAGAAGGTTCGATGTATTCTGGGAGGTAGCACTGTGCATGGGAATGCAGAGGCACTAATGCCTTACTCCTCAGAAACCCTATCAGAAGCCCTCCATGAAGGCTGTTTTAAAAACCCAGATGCAAGTGTCCTTCTTTGGTAGTATTTATGTCTGACAGCCTTCTGGCAAGAAACCTGCTTTTCCCATTTCTTCTGCTACAGTTTCATCACCTTTGATGATGAAAGCACTGCTTCCATTCTCCACTGTCACGCCAACATGGGTGTGCAGTGCTCACGCTTCTCCCAAGTGAGCCTGGTTGATTCCCTTGCCACTTCCAAACCCACTTCAAGCTCACTAAAGGAGCCCCACTAAATCCTGAGCCAAGATCCTTTTTCCCTTTGAGGCAGATGTAGCCCATGTGCACCATCAAGCCTGGTGTCCTGTAGAGTAAGCCATGGTCAAAGGCCCACACTCCTACTGCAAACATCAGGGTGCCAGGGATTCACTTCTAGAACCTTCCTGTGTCTGGGTCACTGCAAGTGGGACAAGTAAATTCCACATGCGCCCCAGATCCCTCAAGCTGTCATGCAGAGCCTCCTGTGACCAATATCACGTTCCTTCCCCTCTGTATCTCACACAGCCAGCCGTCATCTTTCTGCTCCTTGATCCTCTTTGTGCTCACTGGGGAGGGGACTGCCGCATCTCCCATGATCTAAGTCACCGTCTCAGGTCTCCTTGATGTGCTGAACACAGGACAGCCATCCTTCCCAGAACATCCTACCCTCTCTGCCCAGACCTTCCTGATTCAGGGCAGCATCCCAAATGAGCTCCTAGAGAAGTCTTTGCATGTCACTCCTCACCAGCATGTCCTTACTCTGGTGCAGGAAAGCCTTGTTAATGGGCGCTGCTGGGAAGGCAGGCTGAGGCGGGCACAAACAGGTCCTGCACTGCAGTGCAAGTTTCTCAGAGCTCCTGTCACAGGCCCAGCCCTTCTCCCAGCTCTGTGCATTGTACCCCAACAGAAACGAATTTACAGCTTTGAGAAATCAATTTCTTTATCAAAATCAGAGAAAAAAACATCGTCTTCTACTACAAGGTATCACTATCATCATCACAAAAAGTACCCCTACCACTAAGAATATCGTATCTGTTATCACTAAAATCAGCACGGTCCTCTAATATTAAGTGTCATTATTAGAAGCACTATCACTAAAAGAATCACTAGCTATCACTATCACTATCTATCACTATCACTGTCACTAAAAGAATCACTATCACTATCACTCTCACTATTACTATCCCTATCACTACCACTGTCACTATCTATCACTATCACTGAGGAGTCCCTATTACTAGAACTATCTATCACTACCACTAAAAGAATCACTGTCACTCTCACTATCAGTATCCCTATCACTACCACTACCACAACCACTATCACAATCTATCACTTATCACTATCACTAATCATCTTGGAACATAAAGTATTCCTGCTGGTACTGGTTACAGGGGCACCAGGAGGCTGTGGGCTGAGGAGACTCCAGGGAAATCCAGTAGTCCCGTGAAGTAGCCCCCTCAGCCAGAGCACAGTAGGGACACGTGGTCTGAGGTGACGGGTCTGCGCGCATGTTCTTGTATCGCTGGGCCAGTTCTGCTGCAAAGATCTGAGGAAACAGGCGGCAGCTGTCCCTGAACCCGTTGGCTTGGGGTCCCATGCCGCTTCCTGGACCTTCTCCTGACTCTGTTTCATCTCTAAGCAGGCCACGGCTTTCCCAGGAAGAGTCCCAGCCCTGTCCTGATGCCTCTTTGTCTTCCTGGGCCCTCCTGTAGAAACAGATTTCCAAGAAGACTCCTCATAGATAGGAATTTGGAGCACAGTTAACTGCACTGCAGCGATTACCACAGAACTGCCTGGGCACTCCAGCATGGTGCAATCACTTCATTGCCAATGGCAGCAATGAATAACTCGCATGTCTCTCTTGGGCAGCTGACACATGACGATGTACCCAACTACTGCTGCAAGCAGAATCACAGCCGAGACTGGAAGTGATGCTAGGAGGTACTTCTTGCTGAATTCCCACTGTCCAAGAGTCTCAACTTTTTGCCCAGCAGGTGATCCTAGCAGGAGAAAAGACAATGTGAGAGACAATGTTTGCACTCTGCACTAGGCATAATTCCACAGTCTGCTTCACATGCCTGAAGATTATTTTGTTCAGAGAATTTTTCCTCTGGCTCTGGTGTCTCAGCATCAGGGACCAAGAGGTTCTGATGGGGAAGAGCCCAGTGTGTGCCAGGGAGCAGCACTGCCCCTGTCTTTTCCTCTGGGCTGCAGGCCAGGGCTGTGTGCTGGGCAGCTGCAATTCATCCATGGAGAGCTGCTGCACAGGTGTGAGATAAGGAGGCTTAGGGGCCTGATAAGAAGAGGCCAGGGCCGGTTGTCCAGAAGTTTTGGCAGCTTTCCCAGAGGCCTTGGCAACCAGCCCAGAAGTTCTGGTAGCCTTCCCGGAAGCTTTGGCAGCCTTCCCATCAGAGCCCCCTTCTAGCTCAGAGGCCCTCCCGTCAGGTTCTGTAATCAGGCCCGACTCTTCATCCGCATCTTGCTCCGTTTCTCTCTCTATTTTCCATTCCTTTAAAGTCTCAAAGAGCGAGTTCCAAGTAAGTGCTAGATCAACAACTGTTTTATCTCCCACTCAAATGACTTGCCAAAGTCTGTCCCCGACCTTTTTCCATGCCTTAACACTAAATGCTGTGTCGGGATCAGTGCCAAAATTCTGTGATTTAGCCCACAGCATTATATTACGAAGTGCATAGTCTGACGTATTAATTCCCTTATTTCTTAACAAAACTTTCCATGTAGACAGAACATTTTCTTCCTCTTTATATAAATTTTGTCCCATTATTACTAGTTGGTGGCTCACCTACTTCCAGGTGTCTGGATTTGAGAGAATCAGGTCCAGACCTCCCTGTGGCTTCCACCTGCCACTCTCAGCTGCACCAACGCCGCCTCCCGCACTACGTGGCAGTGGGTCACGAATGCCAATTGCTAGGACCCTGTATGGGCCCCCACCGACTATTTTCTTATCACGTCGGTGGTCACCAAAATGGCGCAGTCGAGGCGGTCACGACATTAAAGCAGAGACCACAAGCACACTCAGTCTTAGTCTCAGTTGTCAACCGTTAGCACCGTTTGCAACCGTTGGCAACAGTTGGCAACAGTTGGCAAGACTTTATTAGTGAAAATGGCTGATACACTTTGCAGTTGTTTCCCCTCCAGTCGCAGAAGGCTCCCATCTTTCCTCTCTCGATCTCCTTGGTTCAGCTTCTTCCTCTTACTTCTCGCTCCTTTAGCCAACTGGCCCGCTGCTAGCCCCTTCCACAGCAGTCCATTGAACCCAGAGGTGTTTTCCTGCTGCAGTGGCATGTCAGCTCCCTCGAAGCAGCTGAGAAATAGCACTGCAGGGCATGACCATGCCTATATACGTCGCACAGCTCTCAGGTCACATGTGCATCTGCAGGACTGCAAGTGTGCATGTCCATATGAGAAGAGTTTGTGAGGCTTGGTTCAAGGGCTGAGGCACAGCTCTCTTCTGAAAAGAGCCTTGGGCAGCCCTCTCAGGAGGTGGGTATCTCAGAGGCTGCTGAGAGGCCCATGAGAGACAGCCCAGAGGTGGAGCTGGAGCTGCTGTGGAGAGGAGAGGGACAAGGGTGAGGAGCTCTGTGGTTCCCCTTTACCACTCCAGAGGGAATAGCATTGTCTTGGGACAGTCTTTACCACCTGAGGCAGAAGTAGAAGAAACCCTCCAAAACCCCACAGGGTGCAGAGATGCCTTCAAGCATCTCCTGGCAATTGCTGCTGGCAATATCCTCCCCACACACTGCAGGCAACAGTCAGCCTCAGAGAGCTATGCTGCGTTTCTTGGACAGCAGCTTTGCTGCACTCTCACCTCCAGCTTTGGCTGTAGATGGCCGAGCTGGAGCAGCCATGGGCAAAGGCCTGCAGGCCCACAGTGAATCTGAGTCGTGAGCCCAGATCAGCAGTTTCCCTGGCCTGTTGGTTTCTCGCAGTTCCTCACTTTCTGCATCTGAGACAGGCACTCGGTCACTTCTTTCCTTCTGGAAAGCCTCCTTCTTTACAATCCTACATTCCAGTCTTAATCTCCCTGAACCAAAAGTTAAGTCCCAAACCAGCAGTTCAGGAGCCACACACAATTTGCAACTGCCACCCTCGCTCAAGCAAAACACCACAGCATGCTTCCTGTGTTTTGTTCCAACTTTGGCGTTCTTCCCCTAGCGAGTGGGAAAAGACTGTCTCTGTTATCAAATTAACAGAGTTTTAGTAATATTCATGACTAAGATCACATTGCTTCCCCTCAGTATCTTGCAAAGCCTGGTTCCAGCTTTTTGGTCCTTGATCCTCTTTGAGCTCATTGGGGAGGGGACTGCCGCATCTCCCATGATCTAAGTCACCATCTCAGGTCTCCTTGATGTGCTGAACACAGGACAGCCATCCTTCCCAGAACATCTTCCCTCTCTGCCCAGACCTTCCTGATTCGGGGCAACATCCCAAATGAGCTCCTAGAGAAGTTTTTGCATGTCACTGCTCACAAGCATGTCCTTATTCTGGTGCAGGAAAGCCTTGTTAATGGCCACTGCTGGGAAAGCAGGCTGAGGCTGGCACAAACAGGTCCTGCACTGCGGTGCAATTTTCTCAGAGCCCCTGTCCCACCCCCAGCCCTGCTCCAATCTCCCTGCATTCTACCCCAAAAGAAACAGCCACAACATGCAAGAATTTACTGCTTGTGGAAACAGATTTATTTTTCAAAATCACAGAAAACGATCATCATCCACTAATACAAAGTACCACTACCATCAGCCTAGAAGTATCAATATCACTATCACTAAAATAAGCATGGTCCTCTTATACTACGTATCGCTATCACAATCACTGTCACTAAAAGAATCAGTATCACTATCTATCACTATCACTAGATCACTGTTATTATCACTATCATGAAAAGAATCCCTATTACTAGAACTATCTATCACAACCACTGAAAGAATCACTCTATCACTATCACTACCACTATACCACTATCACTATCCCTATCACTATCACTACCACTATACCACTATCACTATCCCTATCACTATCACTACCACTATACCACTATCACTATCCCTATCACTATCACTACCACTATCATTATCACTATCACTAATCTTCATCTTTAAACACAAAATATTCCTGCTGGTACTGGTCTCTCTTGGGCAGCTGATATATGACGAGGTACCCAACTACTGCTGCAAGGAGCAGCAGAGCAGAGGCTGCAAGAGATGCTAGGAGGTACTTCTTGCTGAATTGCCACTGTCCAGGAGTCTCAACTTTTTGCCCAGCAGCTGACCCTGGCAGGAGAAAAGACAATGTGAGAGACAATGTTTGCACTCTGCACTAGGCATAATTCCACAGTCTGCTTCACATGCCTGAAGATTATTTTGTTCAGAGATTTCTTCCTCTGGCTCTGGTGTCTCAGCATCAGGGACCAAGAGAAGAGGTTCTCATGGGGAAGAGCCCAGTGTGTGCCAGGGAGCAGCACTGCCCCTGTCTTTTCCTCTGGGCTGCAGGCCAGGCCTGTGTGCTGGGCACTTTTCCTCTGGGCACTGCAGGGATACAGCAGAAATGCTGCTCTTCTTCCAAGACAGCATCGCCCAAGCACTCACCGGAATATTCCTCAGGCATAGCGAGTTTGCTGGTGTCCCGTATTACTTCTCTTTCTTCATCTGAGCTTGGCTCACTGTTATTTTCTTCCACAGGAAAAGTCTCAGAATCTGTGTCTTCATAAAAAAACATTGGACACTTTAACCAGAAGCCACTGCCCCTTACCACAAGCATGGTACCATGGCCTGGGAATTCTGGCAGGTGGCAGTGAGGAGCCTGCTGTGCCCAAAGACAGGAGGAATCCACAGCCGAGTTTTCTGCCATGCAACATGAAATGCAGACCCAAACCACCCAAGACTTAATCAACCAAATGACCCAGAGAAAGAATGCCTTCTGGCTCATACTCATACTTGAGGTCCAGCTTCAACCCATCCCTGAGCCTGAGGTTTGGCAGGGGCAGCCAAGACTGCGTGGGATATCATTTTTGCCTTAGTGCTGTGCTAAGTGTTAGGTGAAAACAAATTCAGCAGAGGCCTTTTGCCAACATCTGGCTGCCAACGTCTGCACACAGCAGCTCTGGCCAGTAATGGTACATCTGCAGCAGCAGCTGGAGATGCTCCTGGCAATCATCTGGAAGCACAGCTGTGAGCAAATGCCATGCTGGACCTTTTCTATGGCTCATTCCAGGAGGTGTGAAATGGGGTGTCCCTGCAGCAAGACTCTGACTGAACACTTCTGGTTATCCAGGATTCAGAACATCCCTAGCGGAATGAAAAGCTTCGCACCCCAGGCTGCAGGCTTAACAGAATGGGATGTACCAACCAGATGGGGCTTCATCCATGGCCGTCAGGAGCTCCTCTGCTCCTGACAGGGGAGGGAATCCTTCAGGGAATCCTCCAGGAAATCCTTCAGGGAATCCTTCAGGAACCATGTCATGATTCTTCCCTAAGTTAGATTTATAAAAGAATGTTACACCTAGGAATGTGTATTTCTCATGAATAACATGGGGAAAAGGAGTGCTCATGCTTGTGAAGGCACTAGAGACTGATTACTCACACTTGACGTACCAGCTTGGAATCAGCACGGTATCTGCCTCCAGCTCAGGGGCTGAAAGAGCACTCTCTGTGTCCATAACTACAGAACACACACAAGAAGTTAGCATCACATTTACTCCTCTCATGGTCACACCTCGAGGCCTGCATGTGGAAGGTGCTGACAGGGCACACACTGGTGGTTCTGTATTCTCACAGCTGCACAGGGGTCTGGCTGCCCTTGGGACACTGAGCTGGCAGCTCTCACATGAACTGAAAAGCCATGGCATGCCCACACGATCTGTGGCTAGATCAGCCCTGGAGCCAGGCCCCAGGAGGCTGGATTACCAGAGGTGAGCGATGGACAACCAGAGCTGAGTGACGTATAACCGGCTGCCAGTGATGAATAACCAGTGGTAGCCATGGAGAACCGGTGCTGAGGTTCTGGGCCTGAACTGCCCCTTCCCACCTCCTTGCTCTTTAGAACCCTCTGTCCATGCTGCACCCTAAAGCAGCTGCAGCCCCTCACTCCTGCCCTGGTGTGTCTGCCCCAGTGCCCACAGCGTGGTGACCTCCTGGCTCAGCCAGCCCTAGTCCTGGCCCCACTGCTGCCAGCCAGGCCTATGAGCTGGCCCCTGCCTGCCTACCTGCTCCCTACCTGCCCAGCCGTTGGAGCACTCTGGGCATTCTGGGCTTGCAGGGCCAGGAGAAAGAGGAGCAGGAGGCAGTGCCTCAGGGCCATGATCCCCTCTGCTGACAACATTCTGCTGCTGCCACTGCTGCTGCTGCCAAGAGCCCCCGTGGAATCACCAGGCTCGCTCTGGCACAGCGAGTGGCCCGGGACACTCTCCCGTCCCTCGGCAGGCCGGGAGAGTGGTTAAGGCTGTCACCTTGCACAGGCGAGGCTCTGCGCAACGAAAGGTAGAAAAAGAATGGGCTTCTGTTGAGGGTTTAGTCAGGGTTTATTGAGGAAGTGCAGCAAATGGATCCACAACCCAGGGGATCCAGTGAACTGCAAACCCTGAACTGGGGTGTGCAATGTGCTGTAAAGGGGGAAGGGAACAGGGGAGGGGCTCACCCACCCGCCAGTGGGGTTACAGGAGGGCATGGGGAGCAGGAAAGCAGGCATTTAGGAAAACTAATGGGGGCAATTCAGGGGAGAGGCCCCGGGGCCTGAACCTATCACTTGATGGCCTTGGTAGAAGTTTCTACAGGGAGGGGATGGGCCGTCGAGTAATGGACTGGACGCCAGGAGGGGAGGGGTTGAAGGAGTGACACAGCAATTTTTAGGGAACAGGGGGAGGAGGCAGAGTGATTGACAATGAAGAGGAGGGAGGAGGCAACAGGGGCAGAACCATTTTAACCGTAAAAATGACACAAACTAAGGCATAACAGTGCAACTAAAATATACAAAGCCACAATACAACACTGCAGTGTTTCCCAGAGCACTGAACAACACAGTGGAGCTCTGGAACCTCACATGAAACAGAACCCTCTGATCTCATGTCAAAGTGGTGTCTCTGAACTCCCCAATGTATGCCCACTTTGCCTGTGAATTCCTGGACCTCCCCTCTATTGAATTTCCTTTTCTGCACAGGAATGGAAGGAGCAAAACAGAGAAGGTTCGATGTATTCTGGGAGGTAGCACTGTGCATGGGAATGCAGAGGCACTAATGCCTTACTCCTCAGAAACCCTATCAGAAGCCCTCCATGAAGGCTGTTTTAAAAACCCAGATGCAAGTGTCCTTCTTTGGTAGTATTTATGTCTGACAGCCTTCTGGCAAGAAACCTGCTTTTCCCATTTCTTCTGCTACAGTTTCATCACCTTTGATGATGAAAGCACTGCTCCCATTCTCCACTGTCACGCCAACATGGGTGTGCAGTGCTCACGCTTCTCCCAAGTGAGCCTGGTTGATTCCCTTGCCACTTCCAAACCCACTTCAAGCTCACTAAAGGAGCCCCACTAAATCCTGAGCCAAGATCCTTTTTCCCTTTGAGGCAGATGTAGCCCATGTGCACCATCAAGCCTGGTGTCCTGTAGAGTAAGCCATGGTCAAAGGCCCACACTCCTACTGCAAACATCAGGGTGCCAGGGATTCACTTCTAGAACCTTCCTGTGTCTGGGTCACTGCAAGTGGGACAAGTAAATTCCACATGCGCCCCAGATCCCTCAAGCTGTCATGCAGAGCCTCCTGTGACCAATATCACGTTCCTTCCCCTCTGTATCTCACACAGCCAGCCATCATCTTTCTGCTCCTTGATCCTCTTTGTGCTCACTGGGGAGGGGACTGCCGCATCTCCCATGATCTAAGTCACCGTCTCAGGTCTCCTTGATGTGCTGAACACAGGACAGCCATCCTTCCCAGAACATCCTACCCTCTCTGCCCAGACCTTCCTGATTCAGGGCAGCATCCCAAATGAGCTCCTAGAGAAGTCTTTGCATGTCACTCCTCACCAGCATGTCCTTACTCTGGTGCAGGAAAGCCTTGTTCATGGGCGCTGCTGGGAAGGCAGGCTGAGGCGGGCACAAACAGGTCCCGCACTGCAGTGCAAGTTTCTCAGAGCTCCTGTCACAGGCCCAGCCCTTCTCCCAGCTCTGTGCATTGTACCCCAACAGAAACGAATTTACAGCTTTGAGAAATCAATTTCTTTATCAAAATCAGAGAAAAAAACATCGTCTGCTAATACAAGGTATCACTATCATCATCACAAAAAGTACCCCTACCACTAAGAATATCGTATCTGTTATCACTAAAATCAGCACGGTCCTCTAATATTAAGTGTCATTATTAGAAGCACTATCACTAAAAGAATCACTAGCTATCACTATCACTATCTATCACTATCACTGTCACTAAAAGAATCACTATCACTATCACTCTCACTATTACTATCCCTATCACTACCACTGTCACTATCTATCACTATCACTGAAGAGTTCCTATTACTAGAACTATCTATCACTACCACTAAAAGAATCACTGTCACTCTCACTATCAGTATCCCTATCACTACCACTACCACAACCACTATCACAATCTATCACTTATCACTATCACTAATCTTCATCTTGGAACATAAAGTATTCCTCCTGGTACTGGTTACAGGGGCACCAGGAGGCTGTGGGCTGAGGAGACTCCAGGGAAAGCCAGTAGTCCCGTGAAGTAGCCCCCTCAGCCAGAGCACAGTAGGGACACGTGGTCTGAGGTGACGGGTCTGCGCGCATGTTCTTGTATCGCTGGGCCAGTTCTGCTGCAAAGATCTGAGGAAACAGGCGGCAGCTGTCCCTGAACCCGTTGGCTTGGGGTCCCATGCCGCTTCCTGGACCTTCTCCTGACTCTGTTTCATCTCTAAGCAGGCCACGGCTTTCCCAGGAAGAGTCCCAGCCCTGTCCTGATGCCTCTTTGTCTTCCTGGGCCCTCCTGTAGAAACAGATTTCCAAGAAGACTCCTCATAGATAGGAATTTGGAGCACAGTTAACTGCACTGCAGCGATTACCACAGAACTGCCTGGGCACTCCAGCATGGTGCAATCACTTCATTGCCAATGGCAGCAATGAATAACTCGCATGTCTCTCTTGGGCAGCTGACACATGACGATGTACCCAACTACTGCTGCAAGCAGAATCACAGCCGAGACTGGAAGTGATGCTAGGAGGTACTTCTTGCTGAATTCCCACTGTCCAAGAGTCTCAACTTTTTGCCCAGCAGGTGATCCTAGCAGGAGAAAAGACAATGTGAGAGACAATGTTTGCACTCTGCACTAGGCATAATTCCACAGTCTGCTTCACATGCCTGAAGATTATTTTGTTCAGAGAATTTTTCCTCTGGCTCTGGTGTCTCAGCATCAGGGACCAAGAGGTTCTGATGGGGAAGAGCCCAGTGTGTGCCAGGGAGCAGCACTGCCCCTGTCTTTTCCTCTGGGCTGCAGGCCAGGGCTGTGTGCTGGGCAGCTGCAATTCATCCATGGAGAGCTGCTGCACAGGTGTGAGATAAGGAGGCTTAGGGGCCTGATAAGAAGAGGCCAGGGCCGGTTGTCCAGAAGTTTTGGCAGCTTTCCCAGAGGCCTTGGCAACCAGCCCAGAAGTTCTGGTAGCCTTCCCGGAAGCTTTGGCAGCCTTCCCATCAGAGCCCCCTTCTAGCTCAGAGGCCCTCCCGTCAGGTTCTGTAATCAGGCCCGACTCTTCATCCGCATCTTGCTCCGTTTCTCTCTCTATTTTCCATTCCTTTAAAGTCTCAAAGAGCGAGTTCCAAGTAAGTGCTAGATCAACAACTGTTTTATCTCCCACTCAAATGACTTGCCAAAGTCTGTCCCCGACCTTTTTCCATGCCTTAACACTAAATGCTGTGTCGGGATCAGTGCCAAAATTCTGTGATTTAGCCCACAGCATTATATTACGAAGTGCATAGTCTGACGTATTAATTCCCTTATTTCTTAACAAAACTTTCCATGTAGACAGAACATTTTCTTCCTCTTTATATAAATTTTGTCCCATTATTACTAGTTGGTGGCTCACCTACTTCCAGGTGTCTGGATTTGAGAGAATCAGGTCCAGACCTCCCTGTGGCTTCCACCTGCCACTCTCAGCTGCACCAACGCCGCCTCCCGCACTACGTGGCAGTGGGTCACGAATGCCAATTGCTAGGACCCTGTATGGGCCCCCACCGACTATTTTCTTATCACGTCGGTGGTCACCAAAATGGCGCAGTCGAGGCGGTCACGACATTAAAGCAGAGACCACAAGCACACTCAGTCTTAGTCTCAGTTGTCAACCGTTAGCACCGTTTGCAACCGTTGGCAACAGTTGGCAACAGTTGGCAAGACTTTATTAGTGAAAATGGCTGATACACTTTGCAGTTGTTTCCCCTCCAGTCGCAGAAGGCTCCCATCTTTCCTCTCTCTTTGAATCTCCTTGGTTCAGCTTCTTCCTCTTACTTCTCGCTCCTTTAGCCAACAGGCCCGCTGCTAGCCCCTTCCACAGCAGTCCATTGAACCCAGAGGTGTTTTCCTGCTGCAGTGGCATGTCAGCTCCCTCGAAGCAGCTGAGAAATAGCACTGCAGGGCATGACCATGCCTATATACGTCGCACAGCTCTCAGGTCACATGTGCATCTGCAGGACTGCAAGTGTGCATGTCCATATGAGAAGAGTTTGTGAGGCTTGGTTCAAGGGCTGAGGCACAGCTCTCTTCTGAAAAGAGCCTTGGGCAGCCCTCTCAGGAGGTGGGTATCTCAGAGGCTGCTGAGAGGCCCATGAGAGACAGCCCAGAGGTGGAGCTGGAGCTGCTGTGGAGAGGAGAGGGACAAGGGTGAGGAGCTCTGTGGTTCCCCTTTACCACTCCAGAGGGAATAGCATTGTCTTGGGACAGTCTTTACCACCTGAGGCAGAAGTAGAAGAAACCCTCCAAAACCCCACAGGGTGCAGAGATGCCTTCAAGCATCTCTCTGGCAATTGCTGCTGGCAATATCCTCCCCACACACTGCAGGCAACAGTCAGCCTCAGAGAGCTATGCTGCGTTTCTTGGACAGCAGCTTTGCTGCACTCTCACCTCCAGCTTTGGCTGTAGATGGCCGAGCTGGAGCAGCCATGGGCAAAGGCCTGCAGGCCCACAGTGAATCTGAGTCGTGAGCCCAGATCAGCAGTTTCCCTGGCCTGTTGGTTTCTCGCACTTCCTCACTTTCTGCATCTGAGACGGGCACTCGGTCACTTCTTTCCTTCTGGAAAGCCTCCTTCTTTACAATCCTACATTCTAGTCTTAATCTCCCTGAACCAAAAGTTAAGTCCCAAACCAGCAGTTCAGGAGCCACACACAATTTGCAACTGCCACCCTCGCTCAAGCAAAACACCACAGCATGCTTCCTGTGTTTTGTTCCAACTTTGGCGTTCTTCCCCTAGCGAGTGGGAAAAGACTGTCTCTGTTATCAAATTAACAGAGTTTTAGTAATATTCATGACTAAGATCACATTGCTTCCCCTCAGTATCTTGCAAAGCCTGGTTCCAGCTTTTTGGTCCTTGATCCTCTTTGAGCTCATTGGGGAGGGGACTGCCGCATCTCCCATGATCTAAGTCACCGTCTCAGGTCTCCTTGATGTGCTGAACACAGGACAGCCATCCTTCCCAGAACATCTTCCCTCTCTGCCCAGACCTTCCTGATTCGGGGCAACATCCCAAATGAGCTCCTAGAGAAGTTTTTGCATGTCACTGCTCACAAGCATGTCCTTATTCTGGTGCAGGAAAGCCTTGTTAATGGCCACTGCTGGGAAAGCAGGCTGAGGCTGGCACAAACAGGTCCTGCACTGCGGTGCAATTTTCTCAGAGCCCCTGTCCCACCCCCAGCCCTGCTCCAATCTCCCTGCATTCTACCCCAAAAGAAACAGCCACAACATGCAAGAATTTACTGCTTTTGGAAACAGATTTATTTTTCAAAATCACAGAAAACGATCATCATCCACTAATACAAAGTACCACTACCATCAGCCTAGAAGTATCAATATCACTATCACTAAAATAAGCATGGTCCTCTTATACTACGTATCGCTATCACAATCACTGTCACTAAAAGAATCAGTATCACTATCTATCACTATCACTAGATCACTGTTATTATCACTATCATGAAAAGAATCCCTATTACTAGAACTATCTATCACAACCACTGAAAGAATCACTCTATCACTATCACTACCACTATACCACTATCACTATCCCTATCACTATCACTACCACTATACCACTATCACTATCCCTATCACTATCACTACCACTATACCACTATCACTATCCCTATCACTATCACTACCACTATCATTATCACTATCACTAATCTTCATCTTTAAACACAAAATATTCCTGCTGGTACTGGTCTCTCTTGGGCAGCTGATATATGACGAGGTACCCAACTACTGCTGCAAGGAGCAGCAGAGCAGAGGCTGCAAGAGATGCTAGGAGGTACTTCTTGCTGAATTGCCACTGTCCAGGAGTCTCAACTTTTTGCCCAGCAGCTGACCCTGGCAGGAGAAAAGACAATGTGAGAGACAATGTTTGCACTCTGCACTAGGCATAATTCCACAGTCTGCTTCACATGCCTGAAGATTATTTTGTTCAGAGATTTCTTCCTCTGGCTCTGGTGTCTCAGCATCAGGGACCAAGAGAAGAGGTTCTCATGGGGAAGAGCCCAGTGTGTGCCAGGGAGCAGCACTGCCCCTGTCTTTTCCTCTGGGCTGCAGGCCAGGCCTGTGTGCTGGGCACTTTTCCTCTGGGCACTGCAGGGATACAGCAGAAATGCTGCTCTTCTTCCAAGACAGCATCGCCCAAGCACTCACCGGAATATTCCTCAGGCATAGCGAGTTTGCTGGTGTCCCGTATTACTTCTCTTTCTTCATCTGAGCTTGGCTCACTGTTATTTTCTTCCACAGGAAAAGTCTCAGAATCTGTGTCTTCATAAAAAAACATTGGACACTTTAACCAGAAGCCACTGCCCCTTACCACAAGCATGGTACCATGGCCTGGGAATTCTGGCAGGTGGCAGTGAGGAGCCTGCTGTGCCCAAAGACAGGAGGAATCCACAGCCGAGTTTTCTGCCATGCAACATGAAATGCAGACCCAAACCACCCAAGACTTAATCAACCAAATGACCCAGAGAAAGAATGCCTTCTGGCTCATACTCATACTTGAGGTCCAGCTTCAACCCATCCCTGAGCCTGAGGTTTGGCAGGGGCAGCCAAGACTGCGTGGGATATCATTTTTGCCTTAGTGCTGTGCTAAGTGTTAGGTGAAAACAAATTCAGCAGAGGCCTTTTGCCAACATCTGGCTGCCAACGTCTGCACACAGCAGCTCTGGCCAGTAATGGTACATCTGCAGCAGCAGCTGGAGATGCTCCTGGCAATCATCTGGAAGCACAGCTGTGAGCAAATGCCATGCTGGACCTTTTCTATGGCTCATTCCAGGAGGTGTGAAATGGGGTGTCCCTGCAGCAAGACTCTGACTGAACACTTCTGGTTATCCAGGATTCAGAACATCCCTAGCGGAATGAAAAGCTTCGCACCCCAGGCTGCAGGCTTAACAGAATGGGATGTACCAACCAGATGGGGCTTCATCCATGGCCGTCAGGAGCTCCTCTGCTCCTGACAGGGGAGGGAATCCTTCAGGGAATCCTCCAGGAAATCCTTCAGGGAATCCTTCAGGAACCATGTCATGATTCTTCCCTAAGTTAGATTTATAAAAGAATGTTACACCTAGGAATGTGTATTTCTCATGAATAACATGGGGAAAAGGAGTGCTCATGCTTGTGAAGGCACTAGAGACTGATTACTCACACTTGACGTACCAGCTTGGAATCAGCACGGTATCTGCCTCCAGCTCAGGGGCTGAAAGAGCACTCTCTGTGTCCATAACTACAGAACACACACAAGAAGTTAGCATCACATTTACTCCTCTCATGGTCACACCTCAAGGCCTGCATGTGGAAGGTGCTGACAGGGCACACACTGGTGGTTCTGTATTCTCACAGCTGCACAGGGGTCTGGCTGCCCTTGGGACACTGAGCTGGCAGCTCTCACATGAACTGAAAAGCCATGGCATGCCCACACGATCTGTGGCTAGATCAGCCCTGGAGCCAGGCCCCAGGAGGCTGGATTACCAGAGGTGAGCGATGGACAACCAGAGCTGAGTGACGTATAACCGGCTGCCAGTGATGAATAACCAGTGGTAGCCATGGAGAACCGGTGCTGAGGTTCTGGGCCTGAACTGCCCCTTCCCACCTCCTTGCTCTTTAGAACCCTCTGTCCATGCTGCACCCTAAAGCAGCTGCAGCCCCTCACTCCTGCCCTGGTGTGTCTGCCCCAGTGCCCACAGCGTGGTGGCCTCCTGGCTCAGCCAGCCCTAGTCCTGGCCCCACTGCTGCCAGCCAGGCCTATGAGCTGGCCCCTGCCTGCCTACCTGCTCCCTACCTGCCCAGCCGTTGGAGCACTCTGGGCATTCTGGGCTTGCAGGGCCAGGAGAAAGAGGAGCAGGAGGCAGTGCCTCAGGGCCATGATCCCCTCTGCTGACAACATTCTGCTGCTGCCACTGCTGCTGCTGCCAAGAGCCCCCGTGGAATCACCAGGCTCGCTCTGGCACAGCGAGTGGCCCGGGACACTCTCCCGTCCCTCGGCAGGCCGGGAGAGTGGTTAAGGCTGTCACCTTGCACAGGCGAGGCTCTGCGCAACGAAAGGTAGAAAAAAGAATGGGCTGCTGTTGAGGGTTTAGTCAGGGTTTATTGAGGAAATGCAGCAAATGGATCCACAACCCAGGGGATCCAGTGAACTGCAAACCCTGAACTGGGGTGTGCAATGTGCTGTAAAGGGGGAAGGGAACAGGGGAGGGGCTCACCCACCCGCCAGTGGGGTTACAGGAGGGCATGGGGAGCAGGAAAGCAGGCATTTAGGAAAACTAATGGGGGCAATTCAGGGGAGAGGCCCCGGGGCCTGAACCTATCACTTGATGGCCTTGGTAGAAGTTTCTACAGGGAGGGGATGGGCCGTCGAGTAATGGACTGGACGCCAGGAGGGGAGGGGTTGAAGGAGTGACACAGCAATTTTTAGGGAACAGGGGGAGGAGGCAGAGTGATTGACAATGAAGAGGAGGGAGGAGGCAACAGGGGCAGAACCATTTTAACCGTAAAAATGACACAAACTAAGGCATAACAGTGCAACTAAAATATACAAAGCCACAATACAACACTGCAGTGTTTCCCAGAGCACTGAACAACACAGTGGAGCTCTGGAACCTCACATGAAACAGAACCCTCTGATCTCATGTCAAAGTGGTGTCTCTGAACTCCCCAATGTATGCCCACTTTGCCTGTGAATTCCTGGACCTCCCCTCTATTGAATTTCCTTTTCTGCACAGGAATGGAAGGAGCAAAACAGAGAAGGTTCGATGTATTCTGGGAGGTAGCACTGTGCATGGGAATGCAGAGGCACTAATGCCTTACTCCTCAGAAACCCTATCAGAAGCCCTCCATGAAGGCTGTTTTAAAAACCCAGATGCAAGTGTCCTTCTTTGGTAGTATTTATGTCTGACAGCCTTCTGGCAAGAAACCTGCTTTTCCCATTTCTTCTGCTACAGTTTCATCACCTTTGATGATGAAAGCACTGCTTCCATTCTCCACTGTCACGCCAACATGGGTGTGCAGTGCTCACGCTTCTCCCAAGTGAGCCTGGTTGATTCCCTTGCCACTTCCAAACCCACTTCAAGCTCACTAAAGGAGCCCCACTAAATCCTGAGCCAAGATCCTTTTTCCCTTTGAGGCAGATGTAGCCCATGTGCACCATCAAGCCTGGTGTCCTGTAGAGTAAGCCATGGTCAAAGGCCCACACTCCTACTGCAAACATCAGGGTGCCAGGGATTCACTTCTAGAACCTTCCTGTGTCTGGGTCACTGCAAGTGGGACAAGTAAATTCCACATGCGCCCCAGATCCCTCAAGCTGTCATGCAGAGCCTCCTGTGACCAATATCACGTTCCTTCCCCTCTGTATCTCACACAGCCAGCCATCATCTTTCTGCTCCTTGATCCTCTTTGTGCTCACTGGGGAGGGGACTGCCGCATCTCCCATGATCTAAGTCACCGTCTCAGGTCTCCTTGATGTGCTGAACACAGGACAGCCATCCTTCCCAGAACATCCTACCCTCTCTGCCCAGACCTTCCTGATTCAGGGCAGCATCCCAAATGAGCTCCTAGAGAAGTCTTTGCATGTCACTCCTCACCAGCATGTCCTTACTCTGGTGCAGGAAAGCCTTGTTCATGGGCGCTGCTGGGAAGGCAGGCTGAGGCGGGCACAAACAGGTCCCGCACTGCAGTGCAAGTTTCTCAGAGCTCCTGTCACAGGCCCAGCCCTTCTCCCAGCTCTGTGCATTGTACCCCAACAGAAACGAATTTACAGCTTTGAGAAATCAATTTCTTTATCAAAATCAGAGAAAAAAACATCGTCTGCTAATACAAGGTATCACTATCATCATCACAAAAAGTACCCCTACCACTAAGAATATCGTATCTGTTATCACTAAAATCAGCACGGTCCTCTAATATTAAGTGTCATTATTAGAAGCACTATCACTAAAAGAATCACTAGCTATCACTATCACTATCTATCACTATCACTGTCACTAAAAGAATCACTATCACTATCACTCTCACTATTACTATCCCTATCACTACCACTGTCACTATCTATCACTATCACTGAAGAGTTCCTATTACTAGAACTATCTATCACTACCACTAAAAGAATCACTGTCACTCTCACTATCAGTATCCCTATCACTACCACTACCACAACCACTATCACAATCTATCACTTATCACTATCACTAATCTTCATCTTGGAACATAAAGTATTCCTCCTGGTACTGGTTACAGGGGCACCAGGAGGCTGTGGGCTGAGGAGACTCCAGGGAAAGCCAGTAGTCCCGTGAAGTAGCCCCCTCAGCCAGAGCACAGTAGGGACACGTGGTCTGAGGTGACGGGTCTGCGCGCATGTTCTTGTATCGCTGGGCCAGTTCTGCTGCAAAGATCTGAGGAAACAGGCGGCAGCTGTCCCTGAACCCGTTGGCTTGGGGTCCCATGCCGCTTCCTGGACCTTCTCCTGACTCTGTTTCATCTCTAAGCAGGCCACGGCTTTCCCAGGAAGAGTCCCAGCCCTGTCCTGATGCCTCTTTGTCTTCCTGGGCCCTCCTGTAGAAACAGATTTCCAAGAAGACTCCTCATAGATAGGAATTTGGAGCACAGTTAACTGCACTGCAGCGATTACCACAGAACTGCCTGGGCACTCCAGCATGGTGCAATCACTTCATTGCCAATGGCAGCAATGAATAACTCGCATGTCTCTCTTGGGCAGCTGACACATGACGATGTACCCAACTACTGCTGCAAGCAGAATCACAGCCGAGACTGGAAGTGATGCTAGGAGGTACTTCTTGCTGAATTCCCACTGTCCAAGAGTCTCAACTTTTTGCCCAGCAGGTGATCCTAGCAGGAGAAAAGACAATGTGAGAGACAATGTTTGCACTCTGCACTAGGCATAATTCCACAGTCTGCTTCACATGCCTGAAGATTATTTTGTTCAGAGAATTTTTCCTCTGGCTCTGGTGTCTCAGCATCAGGGACCAAGAGGTTCTGATGGGGAAGAGCCCAGTGTGTGCCAGGGAGCAGCACTGCCCCTGTCTTTTCCTCTGGGCTGCAGGCCAGGGCTGTGTGCTGGGCAGCTGCAATTCATCCATGGAGAGCTGCTGCACAGGTATGAGATAAGGAGGCTTAGGGGCCTGATAAGAAGAGGCCAGGGCCGGTTGTCCAGAAGTTTTGGCAGCTTTCCCAGAGGCCTTGGCAACCAGCCCAGAAGTTCTGGTAGCCTTCCCGGAAGCTTTGGCAGCCTTCCCATCAGAGCCCCCTTCTAGCTCAGAGGCCCTCCCGTCAGGTTCTGTAATCAGGCCCGACTCTTCATCCGCATCTTGCTCCGTTTCTCTCTCTATTTTCCATTCCTTTAAAGTCTCAAAGAGCGAGTTCCAAGTAAGTGCTAGATCAACAACTGTTTTATCTCCCACTCAAATGACTTGCCAAAGTCTGTCCCCGACCTTTTTCCATGCCTTAACACTAAATGCTGTGTCGGGATCAGTGCCAAAATTCTGTGATTTAGCCCACAGCATTATATTACGAAGTGCATAGTCTGACGTATTAATTCCCTTATTTCTTAACAAAACTTTCCATGTAGACAGAACATTTTCTTCCTCTTTATATAAATTTTGTCCCATTATTACTAGTTGGTGGCTCACCTACTTCCAGGTGTCTGGATTTGAGAGAATCAGGTCCAGACCTCCCTGTGGCTTCCACCTGCCACTCTCAGCTGCACCAACGCCGCCTCCCGCACTACGTGGCAGTGGGTCACGAATGCCAATTGCTAGGACCCTGTATGGGCCCCCACCGACTATTTTCTTATCACGTCGGTGGTCACCAAAATGGCGCAGTCGAGGCGGTCACGACATTAAAGCAGAGACCACAAGCACACTCAGTCTTAGTCTCAGTTGTCAACCGTTAGCACCGTTTGCAACCGTTGGCAACAGTTGGCAACAGTTGGCAAGACTTTATTAGTGAAAATGGCTGATACACTTTGCAGTTGTTTCCCCTCCAGTCGCAGAAGGCTCCCATCTTTCCTCTCTCTTTGAATCTCCTTGGTTCAGCTTCTTCCTCTTACTTCTCGCTCCTTTAGCCAACAGGCCCGCTGCTAGCCCCTTCCACAGCAGTCCATTGAACCCAGAGGTGTTTTCCTGCTGCAGTGGCATGTCAGCTCCCTCGAAGCAGCTGAGAAATAGCACTGCAGGGCATGACCATGCCTATATACGTCGCACAGCTCTCAGGTCACATGTGCATCTGCAGGACTGCAAGTGTGCATGTCCATATGAGAAGAGTTTGTGAGGCTTGGTTCAAGGGCTGAGGCACAGCTCTCTTCTGAAAAGAGCCTTGGGCAGCCCTCTCAGGAGGTGGGTATCTCAGAGGCTGCTGAGAGGCCCATGAGAGACAGCCCAGAGGTGGAGCTGGAGCTGCTGTGGAGAGGAGAGGGACAAGGGTGAGGAGCTCTGTGGTTCCCCTTTACCACTCCAGAGGGAATAGCATTGTCTTGGGACAGTCTTTACCACCTGAGGCAGAAGTAGAAGAAACCCTCCAAAACCCCACAGGGTGCAGAGATGCCTTCAAGCATCTCCCTGGCAATTGCTGCTGGCAATATCCTCCCCACACACTGCAGGCAACAGTCAGCCTCAGAGAGCTATGCTGCGTTTCTTGGACAGCAGCTTTGCTGCACTCTCACCTCCAGCTTTGGCTGTAGATGGCCGAGCTGGAGCAGCCATGGGCAAAGGCCTGCAGGCCCACAGTGAATCTGAGTCGTGAGCCCAGATCAGCAGTTTCCCTGGCCTGTTGGTTTCTCGCAGTTCCTCACTTTCTGCATCTGAGACGGGCACTCGGTCACTTCTTTCCTTCTGGAAAGCCTCCTTCTTTACAATCCTACATTCCAGTCTTAATCTCCCTGAACCAAAAGTTAAGTCCCAAACCAGCAGTTCAGGAGCCACACACAATTTGCAACTGCCACCCTCGCTCAAGCAAAACACCACAGCATGCTTCCTGTGTTTTGTTCCAACTTTGGCGTTCTTCCCCTAGCGAGTGGGAAAAGACTGTCTCTGTTATCAAATTAACAGAGTTTTAGTAATATTCATGACTAAGATCACATTGCTTCCCCTCAGTATCTTGCAAAGCCTGGTTCCAGCTTTTTGGTCCTTGATCCTCTTTGAGCTCATTGGGGAGGGGACAGCCGCATCACCCATGATCTAAGTCACCATCTCAGGTCTCCTTGATGTGCTGAACACAGGACAGCCATCCTTCCCAGAACATCTTCCCTCTCTGCCCCGACCTTCCTGATTCGGGGCAACATCCCAAATGAGCTCCTAGAGAAGTTTTTGCATGTCACTGCTCACAAGCATGTCCTTATTCTGGTGCAGGAAAGCCTTGTTAATGGCCACTGCTGGGAAAGCAGGCTGAGGCTGGCACAAACAGGTCCTGCACTGCGGTGCAATTTTCTCAGAGCCCCTGTCCCACCCCCAGCCCTGCTCCAATCTCCCTGCATTCTACCCCAAAAGAAACAGCCACAACATGCAAGAATTTACTGCTTTTGGAAACAGATTTATTTTTCAAAATCACAGAAAACGATCATCATCCACTAATACAAAGTACCACTACCATCAGCCTAGAAGTATCAATATCACTATCACTAAAATAAGCATGGTCCTCTTATACTACGTATCGCTATCACAATCACTGTCACTAAAAGAATCAGTATCACTATCTATCACTATCACTAGATCACTGTTATTATCACTATCATGAAAAGAATCCCTATTACTAGAACTATCTATCACAACCACTGAAAGAATCACTCTATCACTATCACTACCACTATACCACTATCACTATCCCTATCACTATCACTACCACTATACCACTATCACTATCCCTATCACTATCACTACCACTATACCACTATCACTATCCCTATCACTATCACTACCACTATCATTATCACTATCACTAATCTTCATCTTTAAACACAAAATATTCCTGCTGGTACTGGTCTCTCTTGGGCAGCTGATATATGACGAGGTACCCAACTACTGCTGCAAGGAGCAGCAGAGCAGAGGCTGCAAGAGATGCTAGGAGGTACTTCTTGCTGAATTGCCGCTGTCCAGGAGTCTCAACTTTTTGCCCAGCAGCTGACCCTGGCAGGAGAAAAGACAATGTGAGAGACAATGTTTGCACTCTGCACTAGGCATAATTCCACAGTCTGCTTCACATGCCTGAAGATTATTTTGTTCAGAGATTTCTTCCTCTGGCTCTGGTGTCTCAGCATCAGGGACCAAGAGAAGAGGTTCTCATGGGGAAGAGCCCAGTGTGTGCCAGGGAGCAGCACTGCCCCTGTCTTTTCCTCTGGGCTGCAGGCCAGGCCTGTGTGCTGGGCAGCTGCAATTCATCCATGGAGAGCACTGCAGGGATACAGCAGAAATGCTGCTCTTCTTCCAAGACAGCATCGCCCAAGCACTCACCGGAATATTCCTCAGGCATAGCGAGTTTGCTGGTGTCCCGTATTACTTCTCTTTCTTCATCTGAGCTTGGCTCACTGTTATTTTCCTCCACAGGAAAAGTCTCAGAATCTGTGTCTTCATAAAAAAACATTGGACACTTTAACCAGAAGCCACTGCCCCTTACCACAAGCATGGTACCATGGCCTGGGAATTCTGGCAGGTGGCAGTGAGGAGCCTGCTGTGCCCAAAGACAGGAGGAATCCACAGCCGAGTTTTCTGCCATGCAACATGAAATGCAGACCCAAACCACCCAAGACTTAATCAACCAAATGACCCAGAGAAAGAATGCCTTCTGGCTCATACTCATACTTGAGGTCCAGCTTCAACCCATCCCTGAGCCTGAGGTTTGGCAGGGGCAGCCAAGACTGCGTGGGATATCATTTTTGCCTTAGTGCTGTGCTAAGTGTTAGGTGAAAACAAATTCAGCAGAGGCCTTTTGCCAACATCTGGCTGCCAACGTCTGCACACAGCAGCTCTGGCCAGTAATGGTACATCTGCAGCAGCAGCTGGAGATGCTCCTGGCAATCATCTGGAAGCACAGCTGTGAGCAAATGCCATGCTGGACCTTTTCTATGGCTCATTCCAGGAGGTGTGAAATGGGGTGTCCCTGCAGCAAGACTCTGACTGAACACTTCTGGTTATCCAGGATTCAGAACATCCCTAGCGGAATGAAAAGCTTCGCACCCCAGGCTGCAGGCTTAACAGAATGGGATGTACCAACCAGATGGGGCTTCATCCATGGCCGTCAGGAGCTCCTCTGCTCCTGACAGGGGAGGGAATCCTTCAGGGAATCCTCCAGGAAATCCTTCAGGGAATCCTTCAGGAACCATGTCATGATTCTTCCCTAAGTTAGATTTATAAAAGAATGTTACACCTAGGAATGTGTATTTCTCATGAATAACATGGGGAAAAGGAGTGCTCATGCTTGTGAAGGCACTAGAGACTGATTACTCACACTTGACGTACCAGCTTGGAATCAGCACGGTATCTGCCTCCAGCTCAGGGGCTGAAAGAGCACTCTCTGTGTCCATAACTACAGAACACACACAAGAAGTTAGCATCACATTTACTCCTCTCATGGTCACACCTCAAGGCCTGCATGTGGAAGGTGCTGACAGGGCACACACTGGTGGTTCTGTATTCTCACAGCTGCACAGGGGTCTGGCTGCCCTTGGGACACTGAGCTGGCAGCTCTCACATGAACTGAAAAGCCATGGCATGCCCACACGATCTGTGGCTAGATCAGCCCTGGAGCCAGGCCCCAGGAGGCTGGATTACCAGAGGTGAGCGATGGACAACCAGAGCTGAGTGACGTATAACCGGCTGCCAGTGATGAATAACCAGTGGTAGCCATGGAGAACCGGTGCTGAGGTTCTGGGCCTGAACTGCCCCTTCCCACCTCCTTGCTCTTTAGAACCCTCTGTCCATGCTGCACCCTAAAGCAGCTGCAGCCCCTCACTCCTGCCCTGGTGTGTCTGCCCCAGTGCCCACAGCGTGGTGGCCTCCTGGCTCAGCCAGCCCTAGTCCTGGCCCCACTGCTGCCAGCCAGGCCTATGTGCTGGCCCCTGCCTGCCTACCTGCTCCCTACCTGCCCAGCCGTTGGAGCACTCTGGGCATTCTGGGCTTGCAGGGCCAGGAGAAAGAGGAGCAGGAGGCAGTGCCTCAGGGCCATGATCCCCTCTGCTGACAACATTCTGCTGCTGCCACTGCTGCTGCTGCCAAGAGCCCCCGTGGAATCACCAGGCTCGCTCTGGCACAGCGAGTGGCCCGGGACACTCTCCCGTCCCTCGGCAGGCCGGGAGAGTGGTTAAGGCTGTCACCTTGCACAGGCGAGGCTCTGCGCAACGAAAGGTAGAAAAAAGAATGGGCTGCTGTTGAGGGTTTAGTCAGGGTTTATTGAGGAAGTGCAGCAAATGGATCCACAACCCAGGGGATCCAGTGAACTGCAAACCCTGAACTGGGGTGTGCAATGTGCTGTAAAGGGGGAAGGGAACAGGGGAGGGGCTCACCCACCCGCCAGTGGGGTTACAGGAGGGCATGGGGAGCAGGAAAGCAGGCATTTAGGAAAACTAATGGGGGCAATTCAGGGGAGAGGCCCCGGGGCCTGAACCTATCACTTGATGGCCTTGGTAGAAGTTTCTACAGGGAGGGGATGGGCCGTCGAGTAATGGACTGGACGCCAGGAGGGGAGGGGTTGAAGGAGTGACACAGCAATTTTTAGGGAACAGGGGGAGGAGGCAGAGTGATTGACAATGAAGAGGAGGGAGGAGGCAACAGGGGCAGAACCATTTTAACCGTAAAAATGACACAAACTAAGGCATAACAGTGCAACTAAAATATACAAAGCCACAATACAACACTGCAGTGTTTCCCAGAGCATTGAACAACACAGTGGAGCTCTGGAACCTCACATGAAACAGAACCCTCTGATCTCATGTCAAAGTGGTGTCTCTGAACTCCCCAATGTATGCCCACTTTGCCTGTGAATTCCTGGACCTCCCCTCTATTGAATTTCCTTTTCTGCACAGGAATGGAAGGAGCAAAACAGAGAAGGTTCGATGTATTCTGGGAGGTAGCACTGTGCATGGGAATGCAGAGGCACTAATGCCTTACTCCTCAGAAACCCTATCAGAAGCCCTCCATGAAGGCTGTTTTAAAAACCCAGATGCAAGTGTCCTTCTTTGGTAGTATTTATGTCTGACAGCCTTCTGGCAAGAAACCTGCTTTTCCCATTTCTTCTGCTACAGTTTCATCACCTTTGATGATGAAAGCACTGCTTCCATTCTCCACTGTCACGCCAACATGGGTGTGCAGTGCTCACGCTTCTCCCAAGTGAGCCTGGTTGATTCCCTTGCCACTTCCAAACCCACTTCAAGCTCACTAAAGGAGCCCCACTAAATCCTGAGCCAAGATCCTTTTTCCCTTTGAGGCAGATGTAGCCCATGTGCACCATCAAGCCTGGTGTCCTGTAGAGTAAGCCATGGTCAAAGGCCCACACTCCTACTGCAAACATCAGGGTGCCAGGGATTCACTTCTAGAACCTTCCTGTGTCTGGGTCACTGCAAGTGGGACAAGTAAATTCCACATGCGCCCCAGATCCCTCAAGCTGTCATGCAGAGCCTCCTGTGACCAATATCACGTTCCTTCCCCTCTGTATCTCACACAGCCAGCCATCATCTTTCTGCTCCTTGATCCTCTTTGTGCTCACTGGGGAAGGGACTGCCGCATCTCCCATGATCTAAGTCACCGTCTCAGGTCTCCTTGATGTGCTGAACACAGGACAGCCATCCTTCCCAGAACATCTTCCCTCTCTGCCCAGACCTTCCTGATTCAGGGCAGCATCCCAAATGAGCTCCTAGAGAAGTTTTTGCATGTCACTGCTCACAAGCATGTCCTTATTCTGGTGCAGGAAAGCCTTGTTAATGGCCACTGCTGGGAAAGCAGGCTGAGGCTGGCACAAACAGGTCCTGCACTGCGGTGCAATTTTCTCAGAGCCCCTGTCCCACCCCCAGCCCTGCTCCAATCTCCCTGCATTCTACCCCAAAAGAAACAGCCACAACATGCAAGAATTTACTGCTTGTGGAAACAGATTTATTTTTCAAAATCACAGAAAACGATCATCATCCACTAATACAAAGTACCACTACCATCAGCCTAGAAGTATCAATATCACTATCACTAAAATAAGCATGGTCCTCTTATACTACGTATCGCTATCACAATCACTGTCACTAAAAGAATCAGTATCACTATCTATCACTATCACTAGATCACTGTTATTATCACTATCATGAAAAGAATCCCTATTACTAGAACTATCTATCACAACCACTGAAAGAATCACTCTATCACTATCACTACCACTATACCACTATCACTATCCCTATCACTATCACTACCACTATACCACTATCACTATCCCTATCACTATCACTACCACTATCATTATCACTATCACTAATCTTCATCTTTAAACACAAAATATTCCTGCTGGTACTGGTCTCTCTTGGGCAGCTGATATATGACGAGGTACCCAACTACTGCTGCAAGGAGCAGCAGAGCAGAGGCTGCAAGAGATGCTAGGAGGTACTTCTTGCTGAATTGCCACTGTCCAGGAGTCTCAACTTTTTGCCCAGCAGCTGACCCTGGCAGGAGAAAAGACAATGTGAGAGACAATGTTTGCACTCTGCACTAGGCATAATTCCACAGTCTGCTTCACATGCCTGAAGATTATTTTGTTCAGAGATTTCTTCCTCTGGCTCTGGTGTCTCAGCAGCAGGGACCAAGAGAAGAGGTTCGGATGGGGAAGAGCCCAGTGTGTGCCAGGGAGCAGCACTGCCCCTGTCTTTTCCTCTGGGCTGCAGGCCAGGCCTGTGTGCTGGGCAGCTGCAATTCATCCATGGAGAGCACTGCAGGGATACAGCAGAAATGCTGCTCTTCTTCCAAGACAGCATCGCCCAAGCACTCACCGGAATATTCCTCAGGCATAGCGAGTTTGCTGGTGTCCCGTATTACTTCTCTTTCTTCATCTGAGCTTGGCTCACTGTTATTTTCTTCCACAGGAAAAGTCTCAGAATCTGTCTCTTCATAAAAAAACATTGAACACTTTAACCAGAAGCCACTGCCCCTTACCACAAGCATGGTACCATGGCCTGGGAATTCTGGCAGGTGGCAGTGAGGAGCCTGCTGTGCCCAAAGACAGGAGGAATCCACAGCCGAGTTTTCTGCCATGCAACATGAAATGCAGACCCAAACCACCCAAGACTTAATCAACCAAATGACCCAGAGAAAGAATGCCTTCTGGCTCATACTCATACTTGAGGTCCAGCTTCAACCCATCCCTGAGCCTGAGGTTTGGCAGGGGCAGCCAAGACTGCGTGGGATATCATTTTTGCCTTAGTGCTGTGCTAAGTGTTAGGTGAAAACAAATTCAGCAGAGGCCTTTTGCCAACATCTGGCTGCCAACGTCTGCACACAGCAGCTCTGGCCAGTAATGGTACATCTGCAGCAGCAGCTGGAGATGCTCCTGGCAATCATCTGGAAGCACAGCTGTGAGCAAATGCCATGCTGGACCTTTTCTATGGCTCATTCCAGGAGGTGTGAAATGGGGTGTCCCTGCAGCAAGACTCTGACTGAACACTTCTGGTTATCCAGGATTCAGAACATCCCTAGCGGAATGAAAAGCTTCGCACCCCAGGCTGCAGGCTTAACAGAATGGGATGTACCAACCAGATGGGGCTTCATCCATGGCCGTCAGGAGCTCCTCTGCTCCTGACAGGGGAGGGAATCCTTCAGGGAATCCTCCAGGAAATCCTTCAGGGAATCCTTCAGGAACCATGTCATGATTCTTCCCTAAGTTAGATTTATAAAAGAATGTTACACCTAGGAATGTGTATTTCTCATGAATAACATGGGGAAAAGGAGTGCTCATGCTTGTGAAGGCACTAGAGACTGATTACTCACACTTGACGTACCAGCTTGGAATCAGCACGGTATCTGCCTCCAGCTCAGGGGCTGAAAGAGCACTCTCTGTGTCCATAACTACAGAACACACACAAGAAGTTAGCATCACATTTACTCCTCTCATGGTCACACCTCAAGGCCTGCATGTGGAAGGTGCTGACAGGGCACACACTGGTGGTTCTGTATTCTCACAGCTGCACAGGGGTCTGGCTGCCCTTGGGACACTGAGCTGGCAGCTCTCACATGAACTGAAAAGCCATGGCATGCCCACACGATCTGTGGCTAGATCAGCCCTGGAGCCAGGCCCCAGGAGGCTGGATTACCAGAGGTGAGCGATGGACAACCAGAGCTGAGTGACGTATAACCGGCTGCCAGTGATGAATAACCAGTGGTAGCCATGGAGAACCGGTGCTGAGGTTCTGGGCCTGAACTGCCCCTTCCCACCTCCTTGCTCTTTAGAACCCTCTGTCCATGCTGCACCCTAAAGCAGCTGCAGCCCCTCACTCCTGCCCTGGTGTGTCTGCCCCAGTGCCCACAGCGTGGTGGCCTCCTGGCTCAGCCAGCCCTAGTCCTGGCCCCACTGCTGCCAGCCAGGCCTATGAGCTGGCCCCTGCCTGCCTACCTGCTCCCTACCTGCCCAGCCGTTGGAGCACTCTGGGCATTCTGGGCTTGCAGGGCCAGGAGAAAGAGGAGCAGGAGGCAGTGCCTCAGGGCCATGATCCCCTCTGCTGACAACATTCTGCTGCTGCCACTGCTGCTGCTGCCAAGAGCCCCCGTGGAATCACCAGGCTCGCTCTGGCACAGCGAGTGGCCCGGGACACTCTCCCGTCCCTCGGCAGGCCGGGAGAGTGGTTAAGGCTGTCACCTTGCACAGGCGAGGCTCTGCGCAACGAAAGGTAGAAAAAAGAATGGGCTGCTGTTGAGGGTTTAGTCAGGGTTTATTGAGGAAGTGCAGCAAATGGATCCACAACCCAGGGGATCCAGTGAACTGCAAACCCTGAACTGGGGTGTGCAATGTGCTGTAAAGGGGGAAGGGAACAGGGGAGGGGCTCACCCACCCGCCAGTGGGGTTACAGGAGGGCATGGGGAGCAGGAAAGCAGGCATTTAGGAAAACTAATGGGGGCAATTCAGGGGAGAGGCCCCGGGGCCTGAACCTATCACTTGATGGCCTTGGTAGAAGTTTCTACAGGGAGGGGATGGGCCGTCGAGTAATGGACTGGACGCCAGGAGGGGAGGGGTTGAAGGAGTGACACAGCAATTTTTAGGGAACAGGGGGAGGAGGCAGAGTGATTGACAATGAAGAGGAGGGAGGAGGCAACAGGGGCAGAACCATTTTAACCGTAAAAATGACACAAACTAAGGCATAACAGTGCAACTAAAATATACAAAGCCACAATACAACACTGCAGTGTTTCCCAGAGCACTGAACAACACAGTGGAGCTCTGGAACCTCACATGAAACAGAACCCTCTGATCTCATGTCAAAGTGGTGTCTCTGAACTCCCCAATGTATGCCCACTTTGCCTGTGAATTCCTGGACCTCCCCTCTATTGAATTTCCTTTTCTGCACAGGAATGGAAGGAGCAAAACAGAGAAGGTTCGATGTATTCTGGGAGGTAGCACTGTGCATGGGAATGCAGAGGCACTAATGCCTTACTCCTCAGAAACCCTATCAGAAGCCCTCCATGAAGGCTGTTTTAAAAACCCAGATGCAAGTGTCCTTCTTTGGTAGTATTTATGTCTGACAGCCTTCTGGCAAGAAACCTGCTTTTCCCATTTCTTCTGCTACAGTTTCATCACCTTTGATGATGAAAGCACTGCTTCCATTCTCCACTGTCACGCCAACATGGGTGTGCAGTGCTCACGCTTCTCCCAAGTGAGCCTGGTTGATTCCCTTGCCACTTCCAATCCCACTTCAAGCTCACTAAAGGAGCCCCACTAAATCCTGAGCCAAGATCCTTTTTCCCTTTGAGGCAGATGTAGCCCATGTGCACCATCAAGCCTGGTGTCCTGTAGAGTAAGCCATGGTCAAAGGCCCACACTCCTACTGCAAACATCAGGGTGCCAGGGATTCACTTCTAGAACCTTCCTGTGTCTGGGTCACTGCAAGTGGGACAAGTAAATTCCACATGCGCCCCAGATCCCTCAAGCTGTCATGCAGAGCCTCCTGTGACCAATATCACGTTCCTTCCCCTCTGTATCTCACACAGCCAGCCATCATCTTTCTGCTCCTTGATCCTCTTTGTGCTCACTGGGGAGGGGACTGCCGCATCTCCCATGATCTAAGTCACCGTCTCAGGTCTCCTTGATGTGCTGAACACAGGACAGCCATCCTTCCCAGAACATCCTACCCTCTCTGCCCAGACCTTCCTGATTCAGGGCAGCATCCCAAATGAGCTCCTAGAGAAGTCTTTGCATGTCACTCCTCACCAGCATGTCCTTACTCTGGTGCAGGAAAGCCTTGTTAATGGGCGCTGCTGGGAAGGCAGGCTGAGGCGGGCACAAACAGGTCCCGCACTGCAGTGCAAGTTTCTCAGAGCTCCTGTCACAGGCCCAGCCCTTCTCCCAGCTCTGTGCATTGTACCCCAACAGAAACGAATTTACAGCTTTGAGAAATCAATTTCTTTATCAAAATCAGAGAAAAAAACATCGTCTGCTAATACAAGGTATCACTATCATCATCACAAAAAGTATCCCTACCACTAAGAATATCGTATCTGTTATCACTAAAATCAGCACGGTCCTCTAATATTAAGTGTCATTATTAGAAGCACTATCACTAAAAGAATCACTATCTATCATTATCACTATCTATCACTATCACTGTCACTAAAAGAATCACTATCACTATCACTCTCACTATTACTATCCCTATCACTACCACTGTCACTATCTATCACTATCACTGAAGAGTCCCTATTACTAGAACTATCTATCACTACCACTAAAAGAATCACTGTCACTCTCACTATCAGTATCCCTATCACTACCACTACCACAACCACTATCACAATCTATCACTTATCACTATCACTAATCTTCATCTTGGAACATAAAGTATTCCTCCTGGTACTGGTTACAGGGGCACCAGGAGGCTGTGGGCTGAGGAGACTCCAGGGAAATCCAGTAGTCCCGTGAAGTAGCCCCCTCAGCCAGAGCACAGTAGGGACACGTGGTCTGAGGTGACGGGTCTGTGCGCATGTTCTTGTATCGCTGGGCCAGTTCTGCTGCAAAGATCTGAGGAAACAGGCGGCAGCTGTCCCTGAACCCGTTGGCTTGGGGTCCCATGCCGCTTCCTGGACCTTCTCCTGACTCTGTTTCATCTCTAAGCAGGCCACGGCTTTCCCAGGAAGAGTCCCAGCCCTGTCCTGATGCCTCTTTGTCTTCCTGGGCCCTCCTGTAGAAACAGATTTCCAAGAAGACTGCTCATAGATAGGAATTTGGAGCACAGTTAACTGCACTGCAGCGATTACCACAGAACTGCCTGGGCACTCCAGCATGGTGCAATCACTTCATTGCCAATGGCAGCAATGAATAACTCGCATGTCTCTCTTGGGCAGCTGACACATGACGATGTACCCAACTACTGCTGCAAGCAGAATCACAGCCGAGACTGGAAGTGATGCTAGGAGGTACTTCTTGCTGAATTCCCACTGTCCAAGAGTCTCAACTTTTTGCCCAGCAGCTGACCCTGGCAGGAGAAAAGACAATGTGAGAGACAATGTTTGCACTCTGCACTAGGCATAATTCCACAGTCTGCTTCACATGCCTGAAGATTATTTTGTTCAGAGAATTTTTCCTCTGGCTCTGGTGTCTCAGCATCAGGGACCAAGAGGTTCTGATGGGGAAGAGCCCAGTGTGTGCCAGGGAGCAGCACTGCCCCTGTCTTTTCCTCTGGGCTGCAGGCCAGGGCTGTGTGCTGGGCAGCTGCAATTCATCCATGGAGAGCTGCTGCACAGGTGTGAGATAAGGAGGCTTAGGGGCCTGATAAGAAGAGGCTAGGGCCGGTTGTCCAGAAGTTTTGGCAGCTTTCCCAGAGGCCTTGGCAACCAGCCCAGAAGTTCTGGTAGCCTTCCCGGAAGCTTTGGCAGCCTTCCCATCAGAGTCCCCTTCTAGCTCAGAGGCCCTCCCGTCAGGTTCTGTAATCAGGCCCGACTCTTCGTCCGCATCTTGCTCCGTTTCTCTCTCTATTTTCCATTCCTTTAAAGTCTCAAAGAGCGAGTTCCAAGTAACTGCTAGATCAACAACTGTTTTATCTCCCACTCAAATGACTTGCCAAAGTCTGTCCCCGACCTTTTTCCATGCCTTAACACTAAATGCTGTGTCGGGATCAGTGCCAAAATTCTGTGATTTAGCCCACAGCATTATATTACGAAGTGCATAGTCTGACGTATTAATTCCCTTATTTCTTAACAAAACTTTCCATGTAGACAGAACATTTTCTTCCTCTTTAGATAAATTTTGTCCCATTATTACTAGTTGGTGGCTCACCTACTTCCAGGTGTCTGGATTTGAGAGAATCAGGTCCAGACCTCCCTGTGGCTTCCACCTGCCACTCTCAGCTGCACCAACGCCGCCTCCCGCACTACGTGGCAGTGGGTCACGAATGCCAATTGCTAGGACCCTGTATGGGCCCCCACCGACTATTTTCTTATCATGTCGGTTGTCACCAAAATGGTGCAGTCGAGGCAGTCACGACATTAAAGCAGAGACCACAAGCACACTCAGTCTTAGTCTCAGTTGTCAACCGTTAGCACCGTTAGCAACCGTTGGCAACAGTTGGCAAGACTTTATTAGTGAAAATGGCTGATACACTTTGCAGTTGTTTCCCCTCCAGTCGCAGAAGGCTCCCATCTTTCCTCTCTCGATCTCCTTGGTTCAGCTTCTTCCTCTTACTTCTCGCTCCTTTAGCCAACAGGCCCGCTGCTAGCCCCTTCCACAGCAGTCCATTGAACCCAGAGGTGTTTTCCTGCTGCAGTGGCATGTCAGCTCCCTCGAAGCAGCTGAGGCATTTGAGAAATAGCACTGCAGGGCATGACCATGCCTATATACGTCGCACAGCTCTCAGGTCACATGTGCATCTGCAGGACTGCAAGTGTGCATGTCCATATGAGAAGAGTTTGTGAGGCTTGGTTCAAGGGCTGAGGCACAGCTCTCTTCTGAAAAGAGCCTTGGGCAGCCCTCTCAGGAGGTGGCTATCTCAGAGGCTGCTGAGAGGCCCATGAGAGACAGCCCAGAGGTGGAGCTGGAGCTGCTGTGGAGAGGAGAGGGACAAGGGTGAGGAGCTCTGTGGTTCCCCTTTACCACTCCAGAGGGAATAGCATTGTCTTGGGACAGTCTTTACCACCTGAGGCAGAAGTAGAAGAAACCCTCCAAAACCCCACAGGGTGCAGAGATGCCTTCAAGCATCTCCCTGGCAATTGCTGCTGGCAATATCCTCCCCACACACTGCAGGCAACAGTCAGCCTCAGAGAGCTATGCTGCGTTTCTTGGACAGCAGCTTTGCTGCACTCTCACCTCCAGCTTTGGCTGTAGATGGCCGAGCTGGAGCAGCCATGGGCAAAGGCCTGCAGGCCCACAGTGAATCTGAGTCGTGAGCCCAGATCAGCAGTTTCCCTGGCCTGTTGGTTTCTCGCACTTCCTCACTTTCTGCATCTGAGACGGGCACTCGGTCACTTCTTTCCTTCTGGAAAGCCTCCTTCTTTACAATCCTACATTCCAGTCTTAATCTCCCTGAACCAAAAGTTAAGTGCCAAAACAGCAGTTAAGGAGCCACACACAATCTGCAACTGCCACCCTCGCTCAAGCAAAACACCACAGCATGCTTCCTGTGTTTTGTTCCAACTTTGGCGTTCTTCCCATAGCGAGTGGGAAAAGACTGTCTCTGTTATCAAAATACGTTTTAGTAATATTCATGACTAAGATCACATTGCTTCCCCTCAGTATCTTGCAAAGCCTGGTTCCAGCTTTTTGGTCCTTGATCCTCTTTGAGCTCATTGGGGAGGGGACTGCCGCATCTCCCATGATCTAAGTCACCATCTCAGGTCTCCTTGATGTGCTGAACACAGGACAGCCATCCTTCCCAGAACATCTTCCCTCTCTGCCCAGACCTTCCTGATTCAGGGCAGCATCCCAAATGAGCTCCTAGAGAAGTTTTTGCATGTCACTGCTCACAAGCATGTCCTTATTCTGGTGCAGGAAAGCCTTGTTAATGGCCACTGCTGGGAAAGCAGGCTGAGGCTGGCACAAACAGGTCCTGCACTGCGGTGCAATTTTCTCAGAGCCCCTGTCCCACCCCCAGCCCTGCTCCAATCTCCCTGCATTCTACCCCAAAAGAAACAGCCACAACATGCAAGAATTTACTGCTTGTGGAAACAGATTTATTTTTCAAAATCACAGAAAACGATCATCATCCACTAATACAAAGTACCACTACCATCAGCCTAGAAGTATCAATATCACTATCACTAAACTAAGCATGGTCCTCTTATACTACGTATCGCTATCACAATCACTGTCACTAAAAGAATCAGTATCACTATCTATCACTATCACTAGATCACTGTTATTATCACTATCATGAAAAGAATCCCTATTACTAGAACTATCTATCACAACCACTGAAAGAATCACTCTATCACTATCACTACCACTATACCACTATCACTATCCCTATCACTATCACTACCACTATCATTATCACTATCACTAATCTTCATCTTTAAACACAAAATATTCCTGCTGGTACTGGTCTCTCTTGGGCAGCTGATATATGACGAGGTACCCAAGTACTGCTGCAAGGAGCAGCAGAGCAGAGGCTGCAAGAGATGCTAGGAGGTACTTCTTGCTGAATTGCCACTGTCCAGGAGTCTCAACTTTTTGCCCAGCAGCTGACCCTGGCAGGAGAAAAGACAATGTGAGAGACAATGTTTGCACTCTGCACTAGGCATAATTCCACAGTCTGCTTCACATGCCTGAAGATTATTTTGTTCAGAGATTTCTTCCTCTGGCTCTGGTGTCTCAGCATCAGGGACCAAGAGAAGAGGTTCTCATGGGGAAGAGCCCAGTGTGTGCCAGGGAGCAGCACTGCCCCTGTCTTTTCCTCTGGGCTGCAGGCCAGGCCTGTGTTCTGGGCAGCTGCAATTCATCCATGGAGAGCACTGCAGGGATACAGCAGAAATGCTGCTCTTCTTCCAAGACAGCATCGCCCAAGCACTCACCGGAATATTCCTCAGGCATAGCGAGTTTGCTGGTGTCCCGTATTACTTCTCTTTCTTCATCTGAGCTTGGCTCACTGTTATTTTCTTCCACAGGAAAAGTCTCAGAATCTGTCTCTTCATAAAAAAACATTGAACACTTTAACCAGAAGCCACTGCCCCTTACCACAAGCATGGTACCATGGCCTGGGAATTCTGGCAGGTGGCAGTGAGGAGCCTGCTGTGCCCAAAGACAGGAGGAATCCACAGCCGAGTTTTCTGCCATGCAACATGAAATGCAGACCCAAACCACCCAAGACTTAATCAACCAAATGACCCAGAGAAAGAATGCCTTCTGGCTCATACTCATACTTGAGGTCCAGCTTCAACCCATCCCTGAGCCTGAGGTTTGGCAGGGGCAGCCAAGACTGCGTGGGATATCATTTTTGCCTTAGTGCTGTGCTAAGTGTTAGGTGAAAACAAATTCAGCAGAGGCCTTTTGCCAACATCTGGCTGCCAACGTCTGCACACAGCAGCTCTGGCCAGTAATGGTACATCTGCAGCAGCAGCTGGAGATGCTCCTGGCAATCATCTGGAAGCACAGCTGTGAGCAAATGCCATGCTGGACCTTTTCTATGGCTCATTCCAGGAGCTGTGAAATGGGGTGTCCCTGCAGCAAGACTCTGACTGAACACTTCTGGTTATCCAGGATTCAGAACATCCCTAGCGGAATGAAAAGCTTCGCACCCCAGGCTGCAGGCTTAACAGAATGGGATGTACCAACCAGATGGGGCTTCATCCATGGCCGTCAGGAGCTCCTCTGCTCCTGACAGGGGAGGGAATCCTTCAGGGAATCCTCCAGGAAATCCTTCAGGGAATCCTTCAGGAACCATGTCATGATTCTTCCCTAAGTTAGATTTATAAAAGAATGTTACACCTAGGAATGTGTATTTCTCATGAATAACATGGGGAAAAGGAGTGCTCATGCTTGTGAAGGCACTAGAGACTGATTACTCACACTTGACGTACCAGCTTGGAATCAGCACGGTATCTGCCTCCAGCTCAGGGGCTGAAAGAGCACTCTCTGTGTCCATAACTACAGAACACACACAAGAAGTTAGCATCACATTTACTCCTCTCATGGTCACACCTCAAGGCCTGCATGTGGAAGGTGCTGACAGGGCACACACTGGTGGTTCTGTATTCTCACAGCTGCACAGGGGTCTGGCTGCCCTTGGGACACTGAGCTGGCAGCTCTCACATGAACTGAAAAGCCATGGCATGCCCACACGATCTGTGGCTAGATCAGCCCTGGAGCCAGGCCCCAGGAGGCTGGATTACCAGAGGTGAGCGATGGACAACCAGAGCTGAGTGACGTATAACCGGCTGCCAGTGATGAATAACCAGTGGTAGCCATGGAGAACCGGTGCTGAGGTTCTGGGCCTGAACTGCCCCTTCCCACCTCCTTGCTCTTTAGAACCCTCTGTCCATGCTGCACCCTAAAGCAGCTGCAGCCCCTCACTCCTGCCCTGGTGTGTCTGCCCCAGTGCCCACAGCGTGGTGGCCTCCTGGCTCAGCCAGCCCTAGTCCTGGCCCCACTGCTGCCAGCCAGGCCTATGTGCTGGGCCCTGCCTGCCTACCTGCTCCCTACCTGCCCAGCCGTTGGAGCACTCTGGGCATTCTAGGCTTGCAGGGCCAGGAGAAAGAGGAGCAGGAGGCAGTGCCTCAGGGCCATGATCCCCTCTGCTGACAACATTCTGCTGCTGCCACTGCTGCTGCTGCCAAGAGCCCCCGTGGAATCACCAGGCTCGCTCTGGCACAGCGAGTGGCCCGGGACACTCTCCCGTCCCTCGGCAGGCCGGGAGAGTGGTTAAGGCTGTCACCTTGCACAGGCGAGGCTCTGCGCAACGAAAGGTAGAAAAAAGAATGGGCTGCTGTTGAGGGTTTAGTCAGGGTTTATTGAGGAAGTGCAGCAAATGGATCCACAACCCAGGGGATCCAGTGAACTGCAAACCCTGAACTGGGGTGTGCAATGTGCTGTAAAGGGGGAAGGGAACAGGGGAGGGGCTCACCCACCCGCCAGTGGGGTTACAGGAGGGCATGGGGAGCAGGAAAGCAGGCATTTAGGAAAACCAATGCGGGCAATTCAGGGGAGAGGCCCCGGGGCCTGAACCTATCACTTGATGGCCTTGGTAGAAGTTTCTACAGGGAGGGGATGGGCCGTCGAGTAATGGACTGGACGCCAGGAGGGGAGGGGTTGAAGGAGTGACACAGCAATTTTTAGGGAACAGGGGGAGGAGGCAGAGTGATTGACAATGAAGAGGAGGGAGGAGGCAACAGGGGCAGAACCATTTTAACCGTAAAAATGACACAAACTAAGGCGTAACAGTGCAACTAAAATATACAAAGCCACAATACAACACTGCAGTGTTTCCCAGAGCACTGAACAACACAGTGGAGCTCTGGAACCTCACATGAAACAGAACCCTCTGATCTCATGTCAAAGTGGTGTCTCTGAACTCCCCAATGTATGCCCACTTTGCCTGTGAATTCCTGGACCTCCCCTCTATTGAATTTCCTTTTCTGCACAGGAATGGAAGGAGCAAAAGAGAGAAGGTTCGATGTATTCTGGGAGGTAGCACTGTGCATGGGAATGCAGAGGCACTAATGCCTTACTCCTCAGAAACCCTATCAGAAGCCCTCCATGAAGGCTGTTTTAAAAACCCAGATGCAAGTGTCCTTCTTTGGTAGTATTTATGTCTGACAGCCTTCTGGCAAGAAACCTGCTTTTCCCATTTCTTCTGCTACAGTTTCATCACCTTTGATGATGAAAGCACTGCTTCCATTCTCCACTGTCACGCCAACATGGGTGTGCAGTGCTCACGCTTCTCCCAAGTGAGCCTGGTTGATTCCCTTGCCACTTCCAAACCCACTTCAAGCTCACTAAAGGAGCCCCACTAAATCCTGAGCCAAGATCCTTTTTCCCTTTGAGGCAGATGTAGCCCATGTGCACCATCAAGCCTGGTGTCCTGTAGAGTAAGCCATGGTCAAAGGCCCACACTCCTACTGCAAACATCAGGGTGCCAGGGATTCACTTCTAGAACCTTCCTGTGTCTGGGTCACTGCGAGTGGGACAAGTAAATTCCACATGCGCCCCAGATCCCTCAAGCTGTCATGCAGAGCCTCCTGTGACCAATATCACGTTCCTTCCCCTCTGTATCTCACACAGCCAGCCATCATCTTTCTGCTCCTTGATCCTCTTTGTGCTCACTGGGGAGGGGACTGCCGCATCTCCCATGATCTAAGTCACCGTCTCAGGTCTCCTTGATGTGCTGAACACAGGACAGCCATCCTTCCCAGAACATCCTACCCTCTCTGCCCAGACCTTCCTGATTCAGGGCAGCATCCCAAATGAGCTCCTAGAGAAGTCTTTGCATGTCACTCCTCACCAGCATGTCCTTACTCTGGTGCAGGAAAGCCTTGTTCATGGGCGCTGCTGGGAAGGCAGGCTGAGGCGGGCACAAACAGGTCCCGCACTGCAGTGCAAGTTTCTCAGAGCTCCTGTCACAGGCCCAGCCCTTCTCCCAGCTCTGTGCATTGTACCCCAACAGAAACGAATTTACAGCTTTGAGAAATCAATTTCTTTATCAAAATCAGAGAAAAAAACATCGTCTGCTAATACAAGGTATCACTATCATCATCACAAAAAGTATCCCTACCACTAAGAATATCGTATCTGTTATCACTAAAATCAGCACGGTCCTCTAATATTAAGTGTCATTATTAGAAGCACTATCACTAAAAGAATCACTATCTATCACTATCACTATCACTATCTATCACTATCACTGTCACTAAAAGCATCACTATCACTATCACTCTCACTATTACTATCCCTATCACTACCACTGTCACTATCTATCACTATCACTGAAGAGTCCCTATTACTAGAACTATCTATCACTACCACTAAAAGAATCACTGTCACTCTCACTATCAGTATCCCTATCACTACCACTACCACAACCACTATCACAATCTATCACTTATCACTATCACTAATCTTCATCTTGGAACATAAAGTATTCCTCCTGGTACTGGTTACAGGGGCACCAGGAGGCTGTGGGCTGAGGAGACTCCAGGGAAATCCAGTAGTCCCGTGAAGTAGCCCCCTCAGCCAGAGCACAGTAGGGACACGTGGTCTGAGGTGACGGGTCTGCGCGCATGTTCTTGTATCGCTGGGCCAGTTCTGCTGCAAAGATCTGAGGAAACAGGCGGCAGCTGTCCCTGAACCCGTTGGCTTGGGGTCCCATGCCGCTTCCTGGACCTTCTCCTGACTCTGTTTCATCTCTAAGCAGGCCACGGCTTTCCCAGGAAGAGTCCCAGCCCTGTCCTGATGCCTCTTTGTCTTCCTGGGCCCTCCTGTAGAAACAGATTTCCAAGAAGACTCCTCATAGATAGGAATTTGGAGCACAGTTAACTGCACTGCAGCGATTACCACAGAACTGCCTGGGCACTCCAGCATGGTGCAATCACTTCATTGCCAATGGCAGCAATGAATAACTCGCATGTCTCTCTTGGGCAGCTGACACATGACGATGTACCCAACTACTGCTGCAAGCAGAATCACAGCCGAGACTGGAAGTGATGCTAGGAGGTACTTCTTGCTGAATTCCCACTGTCCAAGAGTCTCAACTTTTTGCCCAGCAGGTGATCCTAGCAGGAGAAAAGACAATGTGAGAGACAATGTTTGCACTCTGCACTAGGCATAATTCCACAGTCTGCTTCACATGCCTGAAGATTATTTTGTTCAGAGAATTTTTCCTCTGGCTCTGGTGTCTCAGCATCAGGGACCAAGAGGTTCTGATGGGGAAGAGCCCAGTGTGTTCCAGGGAGCAGCACTGCCCCTGTCTTTTCCTCTGGGCTGCAGGCCAGGGCTGTGTGCTGGGCAGCTGCAATTCATCCATGGAGAGCTGCTGCACAGGTGTGAGATAAGGAGGCTTAGGGGCCTGATAAGAAGAGGC